>NC_137867.1:45737400-45988966 GCF_963924005.1 Protomyctophum bolini | reverse complement strand
GTTCATTTGTACACTCTCAGAGTTAAATTAACATTGACTTTACAATATGCATTGGGGTCCCAGAGATGTCATTAACCCATTCTGACCTGAGATCAGATTCATACGATGTTTCCACTGGACACACACTGGTCTGATTAACCCATTCTGACCCGAGATCAGATTCTAAAAATGACAGTCGTTCTTTGATTTTTCAAAAAATAGCAGATCTACAAGCTCGTAGCGCGCGCTATGAGCTTGTAGATCTGAGCCGTAAAAACCTTCTCTTATGGGGGGGTCCTTGGCATGTAGTTTCAAATGGGGGGGGGGGTCCCGTGTCAATCTGGGGGTCCTTGACATGATAAAGTGTGATAAAGCAATGTAAATACAAGCTATACTACTGTAAAAAAAAAGGCAATAGAATATTGATAATTGCAAAGAAAGGACATACATTGACATGGAGCCTATATAAGGTTTTTGTATAATCCTTTTGTAAGCCACACCTGCAGTTCCCGGCATGAGCTATAGGCCTACAGCAGATTATTATAACTCTATGATACACTGTATCAAGTATAGTATCATACTGTGTGTGTACTTGGTACACACACACACACACACACACACACACACACACACACACACACACACGCACACACACACACACACACACACACACACACACACACACACACACACACACACACACACACACACACACACACACACACACACACCTGGCTGCGTCATGAGACACGGAATAGACAAGTTTGTATCTTTTTCTTATCAAACTTTCACCACCAATCACTGGACGCATCACGTGATCACACCTCCGAGTCCTCACACAATAATGGCTTTCAGATTCAGTTGCATTTTGGTCCCCTCCAGACAGACAGGGAGCAGGCAAGACGGAGAGACAGAGAAAGGTATGTGCCCAATATTATATACATGTTGTTATTAATCTGCTATATACAAGAGGCCTGCATGGATATTCCATATGCCTATAGCAGCTTAAATTCATATTTAGAAAATTTCTGAGATGATGGAATGATGGAGGATGATGGTCATGGAAGGCCTAGCTCTGGTCCATATAGCCTTGATCAGGGCCTAGCTATATTTTGAACCATTGATTTTCAAATCAAAACGATGTTGTTTAATAGCCTAATAGACAACAGTTCTTTGATGTGTTCCTTCAATGAAAGCATGATAGCTATACAGTAGGTATTATATTATCCTATTATGAATATTATTCATGTGATGTTTTGTCTTCATGGTGTAATTTGGAGTAAGGAAAGGAAAGGTATAGATGTTTACCCAGGGTAACTGGACTAAGCTCAAGAACTTGTTTTTACAGCCAGGCCCTGCTCATATAGAACATTTGATGGTAGGGGTTAAATGCCTTGTCCAAGGGCACTTCAGCGGTGGTCATTTTATAACGTGCCGGCCGGGGATATGAACTATAGCGACCTTCCGATATCAGGACCGCTCCGCAAACCGTTCGGCCACCGCTGCCCCACGTGTGTGTGGACAGAAACTTGACTTACATCCAAACTTGTGAAATACTGTACCAGCCTTTGGTGGAATTCATGTACGTATTAAGGCCTTATTGTCCTGTGTACTGTGTGGGAGACTGAGCAATTTTCACAGACTTGTGAAGATTGCAATTGGGGAGATTCCAAAAAACTAAATGCAAAAAAGAAGTTGGCTAAATACTGTTCTCTCTCAGCTATTATGGGCAGTCTGTCTATCTGGAGAAGGTGATGTTAAATTTATCCTTCAGTGGCGTAAACAAAAAAATCTGTCTAGTAGGGTGAAGTATGTGATCAATTATTTTTTGTCCTGTGTGTGTGTTGGGTCCGCATGTGCAGCAGTTGTATTCTTCTGAACAGTGTTTGGCAGTCTGCACTCTGCCTCGCACCCACTGGACAGTGCAGTGCAAGCCTTGTAGATTTATTCTGAGCTATTTGAAGCTAGTACTAGTACCAGTACTAGTACTAGTACTAGTACTAGTACCAGTACTAGTACTAGCAGTGGCGTGCACAGATAGACACTAGGGGTGCTCCTTTTGGCAATGTGCTCTTCTTAATTTGTAATGTGTGGACCATGGTGACATTGATCAATTCTTGATAAAAACGCTTCTACTATATTATTTAGGCCCCCACAATCTAAAGCTATGTTTCTATGTCAGTGGTTCCTCGATTTAAAAAAATTTAGCAGACCTACAAGCTCGTAGCGCGCCACTCGGTGGTGCGCAATGAGCTTGTAGATCTGCTATTTTTCAATAGCTAAAGCATACCATAATGCTAACACCAAGGCAACCAGCCGGTTCCACGCGCTGCACAAGGTGCCCTTTTTTTTCAGTTGAGCACCTGCCCCTCTAAATGTCTGTGCACGCCACTGAGTATGTACTAGTGTGCCTGTGTCACTAGCACTCTAGAGGCTGGGGCCAAAAACGAGGAACACCTTTTGATGCATGCTATTCCTCTGCCCATTTTCTTAACAATATTTTCAATATGTTTCTCCCATGTTACGTTAGCTGTCCATCGAGTGTGTTACCCAGCAAAACTGCCTCTTGAACCTGTTCAATATTTGAGTCCTTAAAGGGATAGTTCAGATTTTTTGAACTTAAGTTGTATGAAATACTTAAGATAGTG
This sequence comes from Protomyctophum bolini, assembly GCF_963924005.1. Classification (NCBI taxonomy): domain Eukaryota; kingdom Metazoa; phylum Chordata; class Actinopteri; order Myctophiformes; family Myctophidae; genus Protomyctophum; species Protomyctophum bolini. The sequence continues at coordinate 45,986,339 of NC_137867.1, read as the reverse complement.
GTTGCAACTGTATTAATTGATTGCCCGAGTCCCGTGGTGGGAGTTCTGCTCTGGTTTTAGTGAATATTAAGTAGTTCCACTCATTTTGTGGGGGGGGGGGGGGCACTGGGGCCACGCAGTAAAAGTAAATTAATCCACAAAACGAACGTAATTTGTATTGTTGACCTATTTCTAAAATATTAGCGTGACTTTCGTTCAACTTTGACCCCTCTATCACATGGAACAATTTTTTGGACGTAGTGATATGGACTCGAAAAACATAGTTCCGTGTGATATAGGGGTAAAAGAATAAAGAAAGTTGCACTAATATTATTAGAAATAGGTCAACAATACAAATGACGTTCGTTTTGTGGATTAATTTACTTTTACTGCGTGGCCCCCAGTACCCCCCCACAAAATGACCGGAACTACTTGATATTTCACCAAAACCAGAGCAGAACTCCCACCACGGGACTCGGGCAATCAATTAATACAGTTGCAACCACTATATGAATGGCAAGTATTTCATACAACTTAAGTTAAAAAAATCTGAACTATCCCTTTAAGTGATAGGCACAGCTGAGCTGACTAACCTCCTTAGTAGCATTTCTAGCAGTGAACAAACACTATACTTTTAGTGTTTTGGCTACATTCAGAACAAGACATCCAGTCAAGCAATAGTTTCAGTTCAGATTGAAGTGTGATGCATAATAAACAGTGGAATCATCTGCAGATACAGTACAACGACTCTAATCTAAAAACAAAAGGCATGTCATTTGTACATATTATGTAAAGTATAGGACCAAGGCAGCTCCCCTGGGGTACACCACACTGTAAACCATTAAAAACACACAGACTGCATCCTATTGGATAAATAACTGTTCATCCAAATTGATTGTTGTTAAACCCATATGCACATCATTTCCTTAACATTAACCCCATTCTACAACATCAAATGCTGCACTAAAGCAGTGGTTCCCAAAGTGGGGTCCGGGGACCCCCAGGGGTACCTGAGGGAGTTCCAGGGGGGACCCATCTATTTTGTTCATGTTCATAAAGTGCTAAAGTGTTTAAAGCAGTGGTTCCCAAACTTTTTCATGTCAAGGACCCCCAAATTGACACTACTTAGCCTGTGGACCCCCATTTGAAAAGATATGCCCATAAGAGAAGACGTCTACATTTAGACGTGTACATTTTAGACGTGTACATTTAGACGTGTACATTTAGACAGTGTCCCCCCCGAGTGCCTCCCCAGTGTCCCCCCGAGTACCTGGAAAAATATCTACCCCAAAAGGGGTACCTGGTCCAAAAAAGTTTGGGAACACCTGCACTAAAGTCTATACAGCTCCAACCATCATTTCTTTGTCAGTATAAGATAACAATTTGTCTGCAGTATATGACTATGAGTACCAGTAGGGGCACTGCTGTGCCAGAAACAGAGAGAGAGAGAGAGAGAGGAGAGGAGAGGAGAGGAGAGGAGAGGAGAGGGGGGAGGGGAGTTGCACTCCAAGGAACAGCAATGTCCGTGTTCACCTATGTGTCCGCCTATATATGTGGCCATGAGCACCAGAATGACTATTAGTACCAGTAGGGGCGCTGTTGTGCCAGAAACAGAGAGAGAGAGAGAGAGAGAGAGTGCTGCACGTGCTGCACTGTTGCCTGCTAATGAGAGAGAGAGAGAGAGAGAGAGAGAGAGAGAGAGAGAGAGAGAGAGAGAGAGGAGGGGGGGGGGAGGAGAGTTGCAACACTCAGTTCACACAGGTGTGATTTTTTTCTTTCTGTTTAACTGTGTAACTTTATTCCTCAATATGCAATACATTTGCCATTTTTCAGTATACCTTTCAAATCTATGGCAGCTTTCTTCAACTGATCTCTTTCTCACATACACGCATGCACTGCCCAGACGCCCCGATTAAGCTGTGGGTCTCCCCCCCCAGAAACCTTTTAACATAGCCGATGTAAGTTCCGACGTGTGTGTGTGTGTGTGTGTGTGTGTGTGTGTGTGTGTGTGTGCGCGTGCGTGCATGTGTGTGTCAAGGTCATAGCTATACAACAATCCTTTGTGTCCAAATGACAGCATGCCTGCATGGTCTACTCTAAATGCTTATCACTCCCTCCATAGAGCGTCGCAGTGCCGCCCCTGTTCAGAACAGCAAGGGCACCAGAAGAGAATTTCCCATACGTTTTTCCCATAGACTTTTCAAAAAGTATTTATTTAAATACCTCGGACAAAGCCAACAGTCAAGTTGACAAATCATGACGATAAAAAAAATTTTTGGGGCCGAACAAAGAAGAAAGAAGAAAAGCTTAAAAAAAGGAAAAAATGTGCCATTTTTTATTGTCATGATTTGTCAACTCCGAGGCTTAACCCCTTTTCTTTCTTTAAATAAATAAGGTCTTTAAGTCTTTGGGGTCTTTAAATGAATACATTTGAAACATATATGGAAAAAGGAATGGGAAATTCTCTTCCGGTGCCCTCGCATGGGGCGGGACTGTGACACTCTATTGGCTCCTGGTTGACACAGAGCCATGGCAGATCCCCCCCATACCTTCAAGGCCTGATGAGAAATTAAATGTCTGTGAAAAGCTGAGTTGAAAGAGTTTCCTCATGAGTGTGAAATGGCTTGTCTCCACAATATACAATAACAATGTTTCAGGTTGAATATCTGATTTGAAGTAAAGCAAGGTCATCTCTGCACACTGTAGGCTATTCAATTCTCTCTCATGCTTGACTCAACAACACCTCACCCATGAAAGGTCACCATCCGGTTTCCGATTTGATAATTTATGAGAAAATAACAAACCGTTACTTATCATACTAAAATAGTTTTTCAGGTGGGTGTATTTCACCAAAAGAACATACTAGTCCAAACCCGTTCATGAGGGATATGACCCAATCCCTACCTCTCTCCCCCCCCCCCCTCTGTGAGAGAAAGAGAGAGAGAGAGAGAGAGAGAGAGAGACATTTCGTCCTCAAATTATATCCTCAAATTTTTAGGACACACTATTACTTAGATAAAAGTCTAAGTGACTCATATACATCTCATGATTTCACCTCTTGATTCATTGATTGATTTATCAGTTTGCAGAATTACAGTACATTTCAAGTACAACTCAATACAACAACTGTTAACTGTGAGTGGACGACACCATAAAGCATTACACTCGTTTACAATAGGGCCCACCATTTTCAATTCATCAAAACAATTAGAGACGTACGAATATACACAACTATATACAGTACAAGCCCCTAGCAAAAGTAGCCTGTCATAGAATGTGGAATAAAAATGTAAATCAATGTATGTCCACAATGTATGAAGTAATAATTACAGTAAACTACACCTTCCCTCAGAGGGAATCAAACAGGCCTATGTAATGTAACAGGCAGCAGGCCTGTTCTGCAAAATAATCTCTCGTCCATCATGTAGACAAACATTACCCTCTAGTGGCCAACCATAGCAACTGCCAAAATTGAAATGAAATAGGCTATAGGCTATAAGTTATGGTTAAACTTATACATGGTCGAGGTAGTCTATAAAATATGACAACATATATCATTGTGGGTGTCATAATTATCACACTCGCCTTTTGTTTGTCTTTGTTTGTCTTGTTTGTCTTTATTTAATCCTATGTTTTTGTGACTCCATGCCTCGCACACACAAAGTCTCATATCCATAGTGTGAGCAGTCTCATTCCTGTGCAGTTTGTTTTGCAGCAAATGAATCCTTGGTGCAAAGTTCAAATTGCACCTCTGACTCCCTAATTGCTTGATTTAAAATAAAAATAGGAATATTTTCACTCTGCATAAACTATAAGATCACCCCAGGTATTCAGTTTGAATTAATTGCAGAATATGTGTGTGCTTTTTAAAGGAACACTGTGGAACTACAGCAGCTGTGGAACTACAGCAGAAGAATGAAGAATCTGGTTCTCATCTTGGTGCTCCATGCGGTTGTGATAAGAGGTAGGATAGTCTTTATTGAGTTGTTGTCACAGTCACACAAACATTTAATTTGGTTATGCGCTGATAAACGTTTTACAAGTTTTGGTTTTAACCATCTCACAATTCATCATGAAATGTTTTTAGAATATAAGAATAGAATACATTACAGTACATAATTTAAAGATATTTGCTTACAGAAGGCTTTGTCTTTGCTTTAAACAGGCAGCTACATCTTCTACGACAATGAATTCCCCATTACAGCTGAATCTGGGACCAGTGCTGTAATTGAGTGTACTTTCATTAATCCGGCTGATGTCCAACCCACTTCTGTAATACTGATGAAGTGTGAATCTGACCCTGATTGTGTTGGTGATGATGACATCATCTTCGATTCCGAGGATGCCAATGCAGCTAAGGGCCAGTTCACGCTCTTGCAGCCAGATCTGAGCAAAAAGAACTGCAGTATCCGCATCGATGACCTTGAGACATCGATGTCTGGATCCTATACCATTGGAATTAATGGTCAATGGAAGGGACGCCCTCATTTCATAAGGACTATAAATAAAAAGTACATCATAGTCACAGGTAACTATGAACTATATACTTTTATACTCCTGTATACTGTACACTGCACTGCTTTGAGGAAACATTTATTTTCACTTTCATGTGATTTTATAGTGCATTCACTTTTCTTGTTTGCCCTCAGCCTATCAAAAGATAGAATCTCTGACAGTCGCCACAGGGGTTCTGGCTGGTGTTGCGGCTCTGATGGCAATATTTCATTGTATCAGGTGCAGTGTTACAATCTCTCTATAATCTCCATCATGTTTTAAAATGTTATTGAGAAATAATAAACAATATTCCTTAATCATTTAACTAAACAATTGTTAAGATAATTTTTTTCTCTCAAAATGTCTACTCAGATGCAGAAAGAGCCGCAGAGGACTGAGAGACCAGGCAGAGGCCACAGAGATGGTGATTCCTGAAGATCAGCAGGTATTATTAACTCCACTTTGTATATCATTGATGTTTGAGACGTTTCTGAGTTGTCGTTACGAGTCTAAGCTTCCAGTCTAAGTTAGAAGAAAGGGTTTCATCACTGACCTATACTCATATCTATTCCACATTGTTCAAAATGTTCACAGACAGGAGGACGACAAGTAGACGGTTTCAATGGGCAGACCTTCCAGGACGAAGGAGGTAAGACAGTTGTCGGCAGTTCCTGGAACCCTGCACTGACCTCTGAGGAGAATGTGGAAAGCAAAGCCCAGCTTGCGCATGCACATGCGCAGTCGAACACCACCCGACTGCGCATGACTGTGGCACAGAATGTGGATGATGCACATTATACATGTAAGATGAATCTGTCAGTAGATTTGCCATTAGGGATAAGTTTGATCTGCAATAGGGCATTCAGCACAGCAAGTGAAACAGACACACATTATGATTAATGGTAAACTTGCAGCCTCAAGCACATCCTAACAGCATCAACAGGTGCTATCTATTCTAGTGAAAATTCTTACGGGCCCTCCAATGTGTGAACCTGTGAGGCCTATTGTGCCTTTCTTTTTAGTTTTTAAACATGCACTACTCAGCACATGTCAGCTCCAATTAAATAATATCTCCTAACATTGTTCTTATTCTGTATGTCCCGTTAGTGGCCCTGCCCTTTCCTCGGCTCCAGACCTCCATGATGTGCCCTCCCTCCACACAGGGAGAGCAGCCTCCACCTTCTCCTTCAACCACATCATCTTCTTCAACACCTCCGCCTGACTTTAAACCCCCTCCACCCCCCTGGCGCGTCCCTCGGCACCAGACCTCCATGATGCGCCCTCCCTACGCACAGGGAGAGCTGCCTCCTCCTCCCCCGCCACCCCCCCAGTGCTTCCCTCAGCTCCAGACATCCTCCATGAGTCCTCCCTCTGCACAGGGAAAGCTGCCTTCTCCTGCCCCGCCAAAGCCCCCACGCACCTCCTCCATGAGTCCTCCCTCTGCACAGGGAAAGCTGCCTTCTCCTGCCCCGCCAAAGCCCCCACGCTCCCCTTGGCTCCAGACCTCCTCCGTGAGTCCTCCCTCTGCACAGGGAGAGCTGCCTTCTCCTGCCCCGCCAAAGCCCCCACGCTCCCCTTGGCTCCAGACCTCCTCCGTGAGTCCTCCCTCTGCACAGGGAGAGCTGCCTTCTCCTGCCCCGCCAAAGCCCCCACGCTCCCCTTGGCTCCAGACCTCCTCCGTGAGTCCTCCCTCTGCACAGGGAGAGCTGCCTTCTCCTGCCCCGCCAAAGCCCCCACGCTCCCCTTGGCTCCAGACCTCCTCCGTGAGTCCTCCCTCTGCACAGGGAGAGCTGCCTTCTCATTCCGCTTCAACCACATCTGCTTCCTCCTTCCCACTCTGCTCCGCATCCCCCACCTCCATCAGCTCCCCAGCACTCCGTGGCCACGACCGTGTGTTGCACCAAAGCCCAGCAGAAGTGGACCTCCCCCTGTTGCACCAAAGCCCAGCATCTGTGAAGCGTGGTGAGCTTGTATATCGACTAATTATGCCACGCAACATCATCACAAAACAAACTATAAATCAAGCTTAAGACAGGAAGCTGTTTCACATGTTGTTCTACTGTGTCTCCTGTAGGTCGCAGAGTGACCTTTGCAGCCGCCAGCAGCTCTTCCAGAAGGAGCGCAATGCCGTGCACTCCTCTATCAACAACTGATGATGAAGATGATGGCAGTGTTTATTTTTAGCCCAGCGTTTGGCTGAGGATCGCCAGTCACTAGTCAGTCTCCAGTGGAAAGATTGATAATGGGACGTCCCAGATTAGAATTTTGGCGGGTCGCTGTGTAGTGTGTGCCAATTTACATGCATGTCATTGATTTTTTAAATGACCAAAGGGTGGGTTCAGCTTAAATGATCCGCTACCGTAATCCGTTACCTAGTTACCTTTTCCAAAAACAATCCCCTTAATACTTACATTTAAGACCTATATTTCCCTGTTTTTTCTGTTGCGACAAAGGGAAAATAATCCATTTGCGCTGTTTTTGAATGAATGAGCTCCGTCAATGAATGAATCATCTGATGAAGATGAGCCGTGCCAGAGTGCTTACTTTTAGCCCAGCGATTGGCTGAGGGTCTCCAGTCAGTTCTTAGGCATCCATGAGAACGGTGTGTGTTGTTTTTGACAATAGACCAGAGTAACATGCAGTTGTTTTTTGGACTGTATTTAAATTAATTTTACTTGTTTATAAAGCTTTAAATGGTCTTGCACCCACCCACAATATGGTGAAGCAGCTTTCTGCTTCTATGGACCGATGGCCTGGAATAAACTCCCAATCCTGCACCTTAGACTTGCACCCTCTCTTAGGGTGACCAGATCCAAACTGTTCATTTGAGGGACAGAAGTATCGCTTGTGTGGGACAAGCGATACTGGAGTACTGGGTTAGCAACATACTACTTGAGTTGCTATTAAATGCCTTGATGTCATATTCGACCATAGGCCTATTAGCTATCATTTATAAACTCAACTCATTTTGTTTTAAAAATCATACTTTATTTTTATGCCATTTTAACAGGCTTAAAAACACATCTTGCAGGAAGAGACAATGAGAGAGCTTTACAACAGAAGGCCAACTATTAGGGGACCAACTAGGGCATTTGCCAGTCACAATGTGGGACAGGGTCTCAATTTGTGGGACGCCTGCAAAATCTTGGAAATGAGGGACTGTCCCACGCAAAGAGAGACATCTGGTTTAAAACACAGCTTAAGAACTACTTTTTTACTCTAGCATTTGGCTTTACCTTTTATCTCTCTGTTATTCCCACTGCTCTGCCTATTTTAATGCCTTTTTATGCCTCCGTTTTGCTTTTCACTGACCTTGCTCTATTTTAATGTTGTTTGATGTTTGTAGCACTGTAACACTGTTAACAGGAGCCCTCGTACAAGGTTTCTTTGACTATGCATCCACCTCCTGGTACCACAGCACCTCAAAGGCCCTTAAAACAAGGCTCCAGACCTCCCAAAACAAACTGGTCAGGCTCTTACTTGGCCTCACCCCCCGAACCCACCTCACCCCTGCCCACTTTGACAGGCTGGGATGGCTTAGGGTCGACGACAGAGTACAGCATCTTGCAATGGGTCTGGTCCACAAGATTCGATACACCACCAAGATACCCATGTACCTGTCTAAATACTTCCTTAATGTAAACGAAGTCCACACCCACAACACCAGAGGGAGTGCAACAAACCATGTACAACCCAGATTCGGCACAAACAAGGGACTAAATTATTTTCGCTTCTATGCGACCAAAATGTGGAACGCCCTACCAACAGTCATTAAGACATGTGAATCCCTTGGCTCCTTCAAAACTGCTCTCAAAGGGCACCTACGGATGGCTGCAATTCGAAACTGGCCTCTGTAAAAGCTGATTTTTTATCTGGATTGTACTATGTTTTTGTATGGATGTGGTGTTGGGTGCCTGCACATATGCACACATGGCATCAACGCATGGTGTTGTGTGCAGGCGCCCTACACTCTGTCTTTCGTTTTCTGTTATCCCCCTGTTCCCCTCACTGTATATATATTTTTTTTCCCTTTTCGCTTCCTATATGATGAATTCCTGTTCTGTTCTTTAACTACATAGAAGTGTCTATTTGTTTGTCTCTAAATGTTTTGATAAATTGAACAATGTGGACCCTGTTGTAAACAAGTGTAAGGCTTAATTGGGTCGTCCACTCACAGTTAACAGTCTTTGTATTGAGTTTGTGCTTGAAATGTACTGTAATTCTGCAAACTGTTAATAAAGATTTCAATCAATCAATCAAAAGTGTATTTTGAATGTATTTTGACTGTGCCTTGATTTTCATGTTTTCTGTCTTTTGTATTTTTTCCCTGTAAAGCACTTTGCGCTGCACTCGTGTCATGAAAGGTGCTCTATAAATATAGTTTATTATCATTATTATTATTATTATTATTAATAATACAATTCAATAAATATGTCAAGTTTGCCTGAGTCCAGAGAGATAGAGACCAGAGAGAATTACCAGCAAAAATACAGACCTGAAAAGATAAACTGAAAGAGAGAAAAGAAAGTGGGCAGGTTCGATACTTAAAGACGTAGGTAAATGAAAAATATGACAAAACAATTGGATATTTTCCATCTTTGTGTATTTTATAAAAATCTAATTTTAATTACTTCCTTTGAACGAAAATGTGCTGTGTGTGATGACGTGTCGAGTCCTGCATGAATAAAAGTGAATCTTGATTTCATCCACCCGTTTGATTCCCATCGCTGCATGTTCCTCCAAAAACAGCTGGTTTTGAATCTTGAACTACTCCAGTGTATTACTCGTTTTAAACTTAAATGTCACGCTACAATACGTATCTGAAAACATTATAGGTTAAGCCGCAAGCTTTGTTGTCCGTCTCTCTGTGACATGTAAACAAACAAACTCAACGCACGTGTCGCGCATGTAGCAGACGTTGTACTGTACCTGACGTTGATTGGTTCAAAAACACACAGCTTTCCATTTCAGATTGAAACTTCGAAATAAAATGAACAAAAAAGCCACTGCACTAGACCTTTAAAGTGAATAGGCCCCAGCTCATTAAAGAAATTAATACTTTCATCCACTCTCACATCATATGGGTACTTGATAGGTCACCATAGTTACCCACTGAATGGTACTCCATATATAGAGTTATCCAACTACTAACCTTTCAATGGCTCTGTAACCTATCCAAGTCTGACATCACAAACTCCATGTTTGGACCAGGTTTAGAGCTCCATATATGGAGGCGGGAGAACCATCATGACAATGTAAAACTCCATATATGGATATAGCTGACTTATCGTGACATCAGCGAGATGTCACAAGCATCCAGCCAAGCACTATATAAAGGGTGTTCATTACTCCTTTTTTCATATAGGCTACAAGCAGGATTTACTCCACTCTGCCAACCTCCAAGACAAAACTTCTTTCGCATTCAACCTTCAAGTTGTGTAGTATTTTTTACGACATAAATATCCAGAGACCCAATACACACCCTGTTCGCTAGACATAATGTACGTCGTGGGCGTCTTCCTGTCCTTGGTGTTCGTGATGTGCCACTTTGGCAGTGCAAACGGAGCTCCAGCACATCTAAATGACATCAGATGCCCAGATCCTGATCTTAATGCTCGGGGTCTCATTATCCAGTCCGGTCAGCATGCCCCACATAAATATGGCGATAGAATCGACTTAATTTGCCGTAGAGATACATTTCTGCCTGTTGGCGCAAAGAATGTCACCTGTGAGTGTGACATTTATGGTGAGTGGTCCCCTCCGCTCCCAGAATGCAAACGCCCTGTCCCCTGTCTCCCACCAACAGGACCAACCACCATCGATTATCCAAATGGAACGCAGTCTGGTGACACAGCCGTGGAAACCGGCAATGTTGGTTCCAATTTGGTAGGTCAAAAAGAAATAATGTTTTTCCTTGCTTGCCTCGTCATTTGCTACAATTGGCGGGGTTTGCCTATGTACAGCAAGTAGAAGAGCGAAAGGTCGCCAGGAGGCAAATGCGGTCGACGGCATGCGGTCGCAACGGGTTCCTAACGCCAAATCAAATGGGTTCAGATCTGAGCCAAGTCTCCAGAGGAGGTTCGTCTGAAGCCTGTCCTGCATGGGGTATCCGGACGTAAAAACAATTCCATCAAGGAGCCAACAATGGATCACCTTCCTCAGGCAGGGGGAACCTGCAGAACACTCCAGTAAGAGATCCCCCACCCTCCAAGCTGTTAACACCAGGGGCCCAATGGAAGATGGAAGTGGACCCCACCCTCCAAGCTGTTAACACCAGGGGCCCAATGGAAGATGGAAGTGGACCCCACCCTCCAAGCTGTTAACACCAGGGGCCCAATGGAAGATGAAAGTGGACCCCACCCTCCAAGCTGTAACACCAGGGCCGAGTTTAAGATGGATGTGGACCTATGGGCTGCATAGCTCCAGGTCCCACAGGACATCTGCAGCACCACTTTATGCAGCCGTGAAGTCAGCACTACTGATCGAGCCGACGGTGCCATACAATAATATTATACAATACGGCCTTGCATTGATTATGAAACAAACAAAAACAAGAAAACAGCATGACGATGATTTTGTTGGGGGGAAATAAATATATAAATATTAAAGAGGATTTTTATGTTCCCACATGCCTGGTAGCACTACCAACTTTTTTACATTTTTATTAATTTTCATATTATATCCTTTAGTCCGGCAGCGAACGGCTTCTTTTGTTTAAATATGCCCATATATACCCATATGCCCATATATGGGCATGCCCATATATGGGCATGCCCACTACAACATAATGAAATTGTATTATTAGTTTCTCATATATGGGCATATGAGCATGCCCATATATGGGCATTCCATATGTTGATCTGTCCACATCAAACCCTGTACACTCAAAACATGCTCCATATATGGCCAGTACAGAATTAATTTCGTATGTTGATCTGACCCCCCATGCCAAAGCGCCAGTGCTCGCCCAGCAGTCTGTTGTCACCTAGGCGGACGCTCAGGCGTTTTACTGGTAATACAAAACCGCTCTCAAAGGGCACCTACGGACGGCTACAATTCGAAACTGGCCCCCGTAAAATCTGAATCCCCCACCCACCCTATTTCCCCTCACTGTGTTTTTTTCCCTTTTTACCTCCTATATGATGCTTTCCCGTTTATGGCTATATATATATATAAGTGTTTATTTGTGCGTCTCTAAATGTTATGATGAATTGAACATGGTACCCTATTGTAAACATTGTAATGCTTTCTGGTGTCGTCCACAGTTAACAGTTTTGTATTGAGTTGTGCTTGAAATGTACTGAAATTTAATCAATCAATAATAATGTGTAGCCTACATAATATGTAGCCTATATGTATATAATTCTACATCTCACCTCAAACCCTTAGATCTCCATATATGGAGCTGACCTGTTCTGACATTCCATATTGATCCACTCGTCCTTCCTCTTCGATGTCTCCTTGATGTGTGTTGGCCTCATATAGTGACCATATCAAGCTATGCTGCCTCCACTTGGCCGGACATTGACACTGCAGGGCCTTGCTTAATGAGAAAAATATATATATCTGGTCTCGCCTCCCGTCAGTCTCGGTCTTGACTCGGACTCGACCCCCTCCCACATCTTGACTCGGTCTCTGACTCACACCCCCACTACTGGACCCATCTTGTAGATAGCTTGTGCCATCCTCCTCCACTGTGGCTGCAAACGTCATGTACTGTATAGGCTATATTGTAAATACAAAGCAAATTCTGCAAAGCTGGAGTCTGTTGCACCTCAATATATGCTGTAGAAGTTGTATGATTGGGACAAAAGTAATCTCCCTGCGTGCGTGCGTGCATGGAACATCAAGGAGGTGAAGGTGAATTGGATGAGAGCTTGGAGTATATATATATTCTAAGGATGAGAGCAGAAAGAAGAAGTCATAATTATGCAGAAGCGAGCGGTAAAGAGAGTGGAGGAGCAGAGTGAGATGGCAGATAGAGACTCAATACAAGGGGATGAGAGGAATGTAAAATGTGACACATATGTAGGCCTATGGAGAAAAAAAAACTAGATTGGAAACATGAAAGAATTAAGAGGATACTGGAAGCAGCTAGACCAGGGGTCAGCAACCTTTTTGACATGAAGTGCCATGTTTTTATTTCCTTGATAGTCATTGTGCCATAAAAATCAAAGAAAGTCTTGGAAATGAGGGACTGTCCCACGCAAAGAGAGACATCTGGTCACCCTACCCTCTGACATTTTTAAAATACAGCTTAAGACCTACTTTTTTAGTCTTGCAATTGGCTTTACCTTGTATCTCTCTGTTATTCCCACTGCTCTGCCTATTTTAATGCCTTTTTATGCCTCTGTTTTTCTTTCCACTGACCTTGCTCTATTTTAATGTTGTTTGATGTTTTTAGCACTGTGTATTTTGAATGTATTTTGACTGTGCCTTGATTTTTATGTTGTCTGTCTTTTGTATTTTTTCCCTGTAAAGCACTTTGCGCTGCACTCGTGTCATGAAAGGTGCTCTATAAATATAGTTTATTATTATTATAGCTTTCCATTTCAGATTGAAAGTTCGAAATAAAATGAACAAAAAAGCCACTGCACTAGACCTTTAAAGTGAATAGGCTCCCAGATCATTAAAGAAATTAATACTTTCATCCACTCTCACATCATATGGGTACTTGATAGGTCACCATAGTTACCCACTGAATGGTACTCCATATATAGAGTTATCCAACTACTAACCTTTCAATGGCTCTGTAACCTATCCAAGTCTGACATCACAAACCAGGTTTAGAGCTCCATATATGGAGGCGGGATAACCATCATGACAATGTAAAACTCCATATATGGATATAGCTGACTTATCGTGACATCAGCGAGATGTCACAAGCATCCAGCCAAGCACTATATAAAGGGTGTTCATTACTCCTTTTTTCATATAGGCTACAAGCAGGATTTACTCCACTCTGCCAACCTCCAAGACACAACTTCTTTCGCATTCAACCTTCAAGTTGTGTAGTATTTTTTACGACATAAATATCCAGAGACCCAATACACACCCTGTTCGCTAGACATAATGTACGTCGTGGGCGTCTTCCTGTCCTTGGTGTTCGTGATGTGCCACTTTGGCAGTGCAAACGGAGCTCCAGCACATCTAAATGACATCAGATGCCCAGATCCTGATCTTAATGCTCGGGGTCTCATTATCCAGTCCGGTCAGCATGCCCCACATAAATACGGCGATAGAATCGACTTCATTTGCCGTAGAGATACATTTCTGCCTGTTGGCGCAAAGAATGTCACCTGTGAGTGTGACATTAATGGTGAGTGGTCCCCTCCGCTCCCAGAATGCAAACGCCCTGTCCCCTGTCTCCCACCAACAGGACCAACCTGCAATGTTGGTTCCAATTTGGTAGGTCAAAAAGAAATAACGTTTTTCCTTGCTTGCCTCGTCATTTGCTACAATTGGCGGGGTTTGCCTATGTACAGCAAGTAGAAGAGCGAAAGGTCGCCAGGAGGCAAATGCGGTCGACGGCATGCGGTCGCAACGGGTTCCTAACGCCAAATCAAATGGGTTCAGATCTGAGCCAAGTCTCCAGAGGAGGTTCGTCTGAAGCCTGTCCTGCATGGGGTATCCGGACGTAAAAACAATTCCATCAAGGAGCCAACAATGGATCACCTTCCTCAGGCAGGGGGAACCTGCAGAACACTCCAGTAAGAGATCCCCCACCCTCCAAGCTGTTAACACCAGGGGCCCAATGGAAGATGGAAGTGGACCCCACCCTCCAAGCTGTTAACACCAGGGGCCCAATGGAAGATGGAAGTGGACCCCACCCTCCAAGCTGTTAACACCAGGGGCCCAATGGAAGATGAAAGTGGACCCCACCCTCCAAGCTGTAACACCAGGGCCGAGTTTAAGATGGATGTGGACCTATGGGCTGCATAGCTCCAGGTCCCACAGGACATCTGCAGCACCACTTTATGCAGCCGTGAAGTCAGCACTACTGATCGAGCCGACGGTGCCATACAATAATATTATACAATACGGCCTTGCATTGATTATGAAACAAACAAAAACAAGAAAACAGCATGACGATGATTTTGTTGGAAGGAAATAAATAAATAAAATACATAAATATTAAAGAGGATTTTTATTTTCCAACATGCCTGGTATCATAGAAACCAACTTTATTTTATTTATTCATTTTTACTAAATATCCTTTAGTCCAGCAGCCGACAGGCTTATTTTGTTTAAAGTGGGAATGCTACTTAAAGCATAAGGAAAGTTTGATATTTTTTATTTTTTTTCCTGCCATGGGATGTTAATGGTAGGGTCACAAGAAACTCTTATAAAAATGGTGATGTAATCAATATTAAGCCCATATATGGGCATATATGTTCACTTCAAGGGAAAAGGCCCGCTCTACTCAGACAGTCTTATAAAGTTTCAGGCGTGTGCTGGGTGCAGATTCAAAGCGAACATATAGATACAATTATTAACATTTCAGCGCGCAGGCCGTCGTCAGTGTGACACAGGCCTGCGCGCCGAAACGTGTTTGTCTGTCTGGTATTTAATGCTATCATTATTAAACAAAGACTTTTTATTGTATTCATTTTCTATATGCCCATATATGGGCATGCCCACTACAACATAATTAATTACATTGTATTATTAGTTCTCATATATGGGCATCCCTGATGTCATCATTATTAAGTCCATATATGGAGATCCCTGATGTCATCATTATTAAGTCCATATATGGAGATCCCTGATGTCATCATTATTAAGTCCATATAGATCCCTGATGTCATCAATATTAAGTCCATATATGGAGATCCCTGATGTCATCATTATTAAGTCCATATATGGAGATCCCTGATGTCATCATTATTAAGTCCATATATGGAGATCCCTGATGTCATCAATATTAAGTCCATATATGGAGATCCCTGATGTCATCATTATTAAGTCCATATATGGAGATCCCTGATGTCATCATTATTAAGTCCATATATGGAGATCCCTGATGTCATCATTATTAAGTCCATATAGATCCCTGATGTCATCCATATTAAGTCCATATATGGAGATCCCTGATGTCATCATTATTAAGTCCATATATGGAGATCCCTGTTGTCATCAATATTAAGTCCATATATGGAGATCCCTGATGTCATCAGTATTAAGTCCATATATGGAGATCCCTGTTGTCATCAATATTAAGTCCATATATGGAGATCCCTGATGTCATCAGTATTAAGTCCATATATGGAGATCCCTGATGTCATCAATATTAAGTCCATATATGGAGATCCCTGATGTCATCAATATTAAGTCCATATATGGAGATCCCTGTTGTCATCAATATTAAGTCCATATATGGAGATCCCTGATGTCATCAGTATTAAGTCCATATATGGAGATCCCTGATGTCATCAGTATTAAGTCCATATATGGAGATCCCTGATGTCATCAATATTAAGTCCATATATGGAGATCCCTGATGTCATCAATATTAAGTCCATATATGGAGATCCCTGATGTCATCAATACTAAGTCCATATATGGAGATCCCTGATGTCATCAATACTAAGTCCATATATGGAGATCCCTTATCTTATGTCATCAATATTGGCCAGAAACTGTACATCTGACCTCAAACCTGACCTGTTCTGACATTCCTCATGTGTTGATCCTTCCCCATCCATCCTTCCTCTTTCGATTTTTTATTTTTGTATACTTTTTATCCCACGATTTTGTAACCCAGTTTTTTCACCCAGTGCCAATTATCTAATGCAATCCAGGGCGCTACACTTCCTCTGCCAACCTGGGGGGGGGGGGGGGCAGCGGACTGACCTCATGCCACCTTCTATGCATGAGGAGTGCAAGCTGCTTCTTTTCACCTGACAGGGGGGAGTTTCCCTGGCCGGACGTAGCGCGTGGAAGCAACACGTTATTCCGACAGGTCCTTTCCCCTCCATCAGGCGCCCCGGTTGGCCAGCGGGAGGTAGTTTTAGAGATCAGGATTACTGCATGTTTTTCGTGAGGGGACACAGGGAGAACATGCAAATTCCACACAGAAAGGCCCTTTCACCAACCCCACCTCGGGTATATGACGTGGAGGAGGGAACACTCCCCCAGGGCCCACAGCGTCCCCAGCGGGAATCAAACCCAGGATGTCTCCCTTTTGACTGATACCTGTCCATTTAAAGTCTAGACGGGCCTGCCCCAAAGTTATTAGTGCAGCCGCACCCGGTTCTCAACAGGCCCTACCTTTGATTGATTGATTGATTGAAATCTTTATTAACAGTTTGCAGAATTACAGTACATTTCAAGCACAAACTCAATACAAAGACTGTTAACTGTGAGTGGACGACCCAATTAAGCCTTACACTTGTTTACAACAGGGTCCACATTGTTCAATTCATCAAAACATTTAGAGACAAACAAATAGACACTTCTATGTAGTTAAAGAACAGAACAGGAATTCATCATATAGGAAGCGAAAAGGGAAAAAAAAGTATATATACAGTGAGGGGAACAGGGGGATAAAAGAAAAGAAAACGAAAGACAGAGTGTAGGGCGCCTGCACACAACACCATGCGTTGATGCCATGTGTGCATATGTGCAGGCACCCAACACCACGTCCATACAAAAACATAGTACAATCCATAGTACAAGGACAGAGTGTAGGGCGCCTGCACACAACACCATGTGTTGATGCCATGTGTGCATATGTGCAGGCACCCAACACCACGTCCATACAAAAACATAGTACAATCCAGATACAAATTCAGCTTTTACAGAGGCCAGTTTCGAATTGCAGCCATCCGTAGGTGCCCTTTGAGAGCAGTTTTGAAGGAGCCAAGGGATTCACATGTCTTAATGACTGTTGGTAGGGCGTTCCACATTTTGGTCGCATAGGAGCGAAAATAATTTAGTCCCTTGTTTGTGCCGAATCTGGGTTGTACATGGTTTGTTGCACTCCCTCTGGTGTTGTGGGTGTGGACTTCGTTTACATTAAGGAAGTATTTAGACAGGTACATGGGTATCTTGGTGGTGTATCTAATCTTGTGGACCAGACCCATTGCAAGATGCTGTACTCTGTCGTCGACCCTAAGCCATCCCAGCCTGTCAAAGTGGGCAGGGGTGAGGTGGGTTCGGGGGGTGAGGCCAAGTAGGAGCCTGACCAGTTTGTTTTGGGAGGTCTGGAGCCTTGTTTTAAGGGCCTTTGAGGTGCTGTGGTACCAGGAGGTGGATGCATAGTCAAAGAAACCTTGTACAAGGGCTCCTGTTAAGGTCTTCAAGGTGTTTTTGTCGACCAGTGAGGAGATCCTGTAGAGGAATCTTGTTCTTTGATTGACTTTTTTGATTACGTTGGTGGCCATCTTATCACCGGAAAGATTGGCCTCCAGGATGGAACCTAGGTAGGTAATTTGATCCTTCCGTGTGATAATATCATCACCAACTCTAACCAAGAAGCCATCTGCCTTTTTGAGATTACTATTTGATCCGAAGAGAATGGATTCAGTTTTTCCCAGGTGTAAGGATAGTTTGTTATCAGCGAGCCAGGTGCAGATTCTACCGAGTTCAGAGCTGAGGGTCTTTTCAACCTGCAGTTTGTTCCTGTCCGAGACCAGCAGTGCTGAGTCGTCTGCGAACAGGAACAAGTTGCAGTCACAAGCTGAAGTCATGTCGTTTACATATATTAGGAACAGTAAAGGCCCTAGTATGCTTCCTTGTGGGACGCCACAGCTCACTGGGAGGGGGGGGGACAGTGTTCCGTTCACTTCCACCATCTGTTCTCTCCCCTCCAGGTAGGATTGCATCCAGCTCACTGATGTGCTATCAAAACCAATAGCTTTAAGCTTGTTAACCAGTATGGAGTGGTTCACGGTGTCAAAAGCCTTTTGGGGGTCCAGCATGACCATGCCGCAGTATTTTCCAGCATCCACCTCGTGTTTGATGTGGTCGCTCAAATAGAGAAGGCATGTGTCAGTGGAGTGGGATGTTCTGAAACCAGATTGGAACTCGTACAACAATTTATTTGTGGCAAGATACTTTTCAACCTGTTCATAGACTATTTTTTCCATCACTTTCGAGATGGAGCTTAGAATAGAAATAGGGCGGTAGTTGCCGGGTTCTAATTTGCTCCCTTTTTTGTACAGGGGGGTTACTTTGGCCAGTTTAAAATCTCTGGGGACCTGTCCTTGTTTGATGGAGAGGTTAACTATGTGGGTGATGACTGGAGCTATGGAAATGGCTGAGTCTCTGAGAAATTTGGAGGGAATATTGTCATGGCCAGTGGCCTTGTGGGGTTGGAGGGCACTCAGTTTCTTAAGTACCTCCTCAGTTGTTACCATTGTCATTTTAAAATCATCTTTACAAACACCTAGGTTTTTGTAGAAGCCTTTGATGTGCTCTACACCAAAACGCCCAGAGTGGGAGGGCCCTCATCAAACCCTGTACACTCAAGACACTGCGGCAGCGTCTGCACCACAGGGGCAGACACGGCACCTGTTCTGACATTCCATATGTTGATCTGACCACATCAAACCCTGTACAATTAGGACATGCTCCATATATGGCCAGTACAGAATTATTACTGGTGGTAATACAAAAACACCCACCCTTTTTCCCCTCACTGTATATGTTTTTGTTTCTTTTTTCTCCTTTTTACCTCCTCTATGTTGACTTCCTGTTTATGGCTATATGGAAGTGTTTATTCGTACGTCTCTAAATGTTATGATGAATTGAACATGGTACCCTATTGTAAACAAGTGTAATGCTTTCTCGTGTCGTCCACAGTTAACAGTTTTGTATCGAGTTGTGCTTGAAATGTACTGAAATTCTCCAATCTGTTAATAAATACTTCAATCAATCAATCAATAATAATGTGTAGGCTACATATGTAGCCTATATGTATATACTTCTACATCTCACCTCAAACCCTTAGATCTCCATATATGGAGCTGACCTGTTCTGACATTCCATATTGATCCACTCCTGTCTACTTCATGTGTGTTGGCCTCATATAGTGACCATATCAAGCTATGCTGCCTCCACTTGGCCGGACATTGACACTGCAGGGCCTTGCTTAATGAGAAAAAAAAGATACATCTGGTCTCGCCTCCCATCAGTCTCGGTCTTGACTCGGACTCGACCCCCTCCCACACTCAGTCTTGACTCGGTCTCTGACTCACGCAAGTTTACTGGACCAGTAAAGCTTGCGCCATCCTCCTCCACTGTGGCTGCAAAAGTCATGTGTATAGGCTATATATAGCCTATATGTAGTAAATACAAAGCAAATTCTGCAAAGCTGGTCCATTCACTATCATTATTTTCTTCTTCTAAAATGTTCAGGATGTATGATTGTTGTTAGAGAAATAAAATAACCCGCACTCCCAGACTCGATCTCTCCCCAGTCAAAGTTCAATGAATGTGAATTTGAATTAATATTGAATTATGTGTAGGGTGTCATTTGCATTCAGATGTGCTTTAAATTTGTGCAGGAGGATGCTAAACGCACACCAGTAGTGGTGCCAGAAACATCTACAAAGATAAGTCTTAAGAAGACAAAAGAGTGGCCGCACACACCGATAGCCAAAATGCTGATTATTTATTAGGATGCAGAGTATATAGGAACCAACGTTTCGGCAGATACAACTGCCTTCTTCAAACTTTAAATTTAACACACTTTACTATATAAATATACATTTAATTTTAACAGAGAAATCCGCTCTCACACTTGTTTAAAGTGGGAATGCTACTTAAAGCATAAGGAAAGTTTGATATTTTAGATTTTTTTCCCACAAGAAACTCCTATAAAAGAATTGTGATGTAATCGATATTAAGCCCATATATGGGCATGCCCATATATGTTCACTTCAAGGGAAAAGGCCCGCTCTACTCAGACAGTCTTATAAAGTTTCAGGCGTGTGCTGGGTCACAGATTCAAAGCGAACATATAGATAAAATAATTAACATTTCGGCGCGCAGGCCTTCGTCAGTGTGACACAGGCCTGCGCGCCGAAACGTGTTTGTCTGTCTGGTATGACTGCTGATAGATAAAATGGGTCTTATCTGTTTACAAACTAATGTCCAGTGGTCAATGTCCCATATTCTCCTTTTCCTGAACTATGACCCAGGCCGGATCATTGATATTGTCACCTTAAATCATCCTTTTACTCTTGGCCTACTGCCTGTTTATACAGCGTTGTTCCTAATCATCCTAAATGTCATGTCATTCAGGTTTATGGCCAAAATATGTTTTCATCTGTCCCATTTAATATCTTGTTGACTCCTTATTCAGTCTCCATGTTGTCTGCCACCAGCCACAAACGTGCAATAATGAAGTGTCTATTATGGTTTGAGTCTACATGCATATGACCTTGGCCGAGTGAGATAGCTGCTCACTGAGTCAGGGAGCGTTCTTTCTCTGCCGAAAGGCAACGCCTGCCTAGGCGCTCTCCAGGCTTCAATGGGCCTCAATGACTGAACCAAGGAAGAAGAACTCTGCGTCGCTACGCCATCCTCATCATCTAGGCGTTGCACTAATGAAAGAGCGCCAACACTGGTCTTGTCATCTGACATGGCGGACATGAAACATCTACAGCCAATGAACATTATATCAACAAATCTGACGTGATCTGCAGTATTTAGCCTGGAACAAATTCTGTGAAGAGGAGTTCAGGTCCGGAGTTCAGTTCGGAAGTTCAGTTCAGCTTCGGGTTCTTTTGGAATCAACAATTGATTATTCTAAATGATATTGATGTAAATACTATTATCTGAACCATGTAGCACATTATCTATGTAAGTTGACTTTATACCTACTAAAATAATGGTTAAACCTTAAACTCTCTCCGAACTTTATTTCATCTGCCTCCAAACCATTTTTTAAGGTATGTTTCTATTTTTGGTACAGTGATGGTCATTTAAAGGGCTATTCACTCATTTTAAGGTAAATACAGCACGGTATTTAATTGGTCTCACTGCTGAGCTATCGAAGGTATAGATTTACAATGTTTTCTTAATTATACAGTCCTTTCAAAGCTATCGTCATTAAAAGATGGATTATATTTTTTAAATTTATCAGCTGCTGCGGAGCACTATCATTATTAAACAAAGACTTTTTATTTTATTCATTTTCTATATGCCCATATATGGGCATGCCCACTACAACATAATTAAAATACATTGTATTATTATAGTTCTCATATATGGAGATCCCTGATGTCATCAATATTAAGTCCATATATGGAGATCCCTGATGTCATCAGTATTAAGTCCATATATGGGCATCCCTGATGTCATCAATATTAAGTCCATATATGGAGATCCCTGATGTCATCAGTATTAAGTCCATATATGGAGATCCCTGATGTCATCAGTATTAAGTCCATATATGGAGATCCCTGATGTCATCAATATTAAGTCCATATATGGAGATCCCTGATGTCATCAATATTAAGTCCATATATGGAGATCCCTGATGTCATCAATATTAAGTCCATATATGGAGATCCCTGATGTCATCAGTATTAAGTCCATATATGGAGATCCCTGATGTCATCAATATTAAGTCCATATATGGAGATCCCTGATGTCATCAGTATTAAGTCCATATATGGAGATCCCTGATGTCATCAATATTAAGTCCATATATGGAGATCCCTGATGTCATCAGTATTAAGTCCATATATGGAGATCCCTTATGTCATCAATATTGGCCAGCAACTGTACATCTGACCTCAAACCTGACCTGTTCTGACATTCCTCATGTGTTGATCCTTCCCCATCCATCCTTCCTATTTCGATTTTTTTTTTAGTATACTTTTTATCTCACAATTTTGTAACCCAGTTTTTTCACCCAGTGCCAATTATCTAATGTAATCCAGGGCGCTACACTTCCTCTGCCAACCTGGGGGGGGGGGCAGCGGACTGACCTCATGCCACCTTCTATGCATGAGGAGTGCAAGCTGCTTCTTTTCACCTGACAGGGGGGAGTTTCCCTGGCCGGACGTAGCGCGTGGAAGCAACACGTTATTCCGACAGGTCCTTTCCCCTCCATCAGGCGCCCCGGCTGGCCAGCGGGAGGTAGTTTTAGAGATCAGGATTACTGCATGTTTTTTGTGAGGGGACACAGGGAGAACATGGAAAATCCACACAGAAAGGCCCTTTCACCAACCCCACCTCGGGTATATGACGCGGAGGAGGGAACACTCCCCCAGGGCCCACAGCGTCCCCAGCGGGAATCGAACCCAGGATGTCTCCCTTCTGACTGATACCTGTACATTAAAAGTCTAGACGGGCCTGCCTCAAAGTTATTAGTGCAGCCGCACCCGGCAGCCGTTCTCAACAGGCCCGAAAATTAAGGCCCGGCCCTACCTGGGCCCTCATCAAACACTCAAGACACTGCTGCAGCGTCTGCACCACAGGGGCAGACACGGCACCTGTTCTGACATTCCATATGTTGATCTGACCACATCAAACCCTGTACAATTAGGACATGCTCCATATATGGCCAGTACAGAATTATTACTGGTAATACAAAACCACCCACCCTTTTCCCCCTCACTGTATATGTTTTTGTTTCTTTTTTCTCCTTTTTACCTCCTCTATAGGTAGTAGAATAGTAGTAATATAGTAGTCTATAGGTAGAACTTGGAATGGCTTTAGGGTTTGACGACAGTGCAGCAACTTGCAATGGGCCTGGTCTTATACAAGGGGTGGTATAGAGGTGCAAAGCTTAAAAACAGCCGCCCACGCCACCTTTTTAAGAGGCCTGATCCTCCATTAAAACGATAAGAATATAACCAAGGCAACACTGGTTTTGTATAGGACAACTGAATGATTAAAAGGCAAAGTGAATTCTATATATCCAGCTAACACAAGCAGGGACGACTCACGAGTATTGGTGTCGTTTGAAGACGTACCGGGGAGAGCCAGAGCGGTGATTCTTCCTCCTCCCTGGTCCTCCTCAGCGGTGGTCTGGTCGCCGTCCTCCATCATCCATTGTGGTGGACTACCGTCTGTCCACGGCACGCTGCAGTATGGCGTCTCTGCTCGTCTCAGTGTCTCCTCTCGTCTCGTCTCACGCGTCTGTCCGCGTTCCATCTCTGGGCAACCCACCACGGGGGCAAGGCCCGGGCAGGCACACACTCTGGGGGTCGTGGCATTTACTGTACGCGTCCAAGTAGGCCTGTCAAAAAAAATCGATTCGAGTTAGAATCGCGATTCTAATGCCGTCCGATTCAGAATCGATTCTCATTTTCCAAAAATCGATTTTTCTAAAAAAAAATGTACCTGTGCATGCAATGCATTATGGCCTGGGTTTCTGCATAGTGCATTTACTACCAGCTAAGCTAAGCCTGCCAATTGTATTTATTTTACACCTGTTTTAATACTAATGTATTGTTCTGGTATTGAGTGAGAAGAGATTTTGTAACTTTTGTACTGGTTCAAATTTGTGCAAGCTAAATAAATGAGACATGTTCTTAACTTCTTACTCTTGGATTTAACCTTTGTGTGTTTAAATCATACTCGTACTAAATGTACTCTGCTTTCATGCCAGAAGACTGGAGTAGATCATGCTAAAATTCTATTTAATTGTTTTTAATAAATAAATAAAAACTGCTTTAGAATCGAAAAAATCTTTTTTGAATCGAGAATCGGAAAAATCGAAAAGATCGTTTTTGAATCGAATCGTCACCCCAAGAATCGGAATCGAATCGAATCGTGGGACACCTAAAGATTCGCAGCCCTATGTCCAAGGGTCTGGCTATACCACTGGCCCGCAGAGACATTGGAGAGGTGTGTCATTGAGGGGGCACAAAAATATGAGCGCTGTTCATGCAGCACTGGAGTGAGACAATAAGCTGGAGTTTGAAATACATATTGTTTTCAACGAGGGCGGCGCAAATATCAGCTATGTTTAGGCATGTGTGCAACATGACAACTGTCTCTGTATTGTTTATATGTTCTGTACTATTAGGCCTAATAATTGTAAACAGTCAACAGCTACGACTGGCCCCCAGCTGCGATCCTGGCCCTTATTGGCCCTTGCATGGTCAGTAGCTGCCCTGCCCTGGACTCCTCAGCTCCTTCTCTCTCCTCTTCCAAACACTCTCTGCTGCTTCTCCTGCAAACACTCTGCTATATAGGCTCTTAATTAGGTAGCCACACCCACCCCAGGTGCAGGCCTTTAATAGCTGCAGGTCCTTGATTAGCATAGCCAGTGGAGAGATGAAAGGTTATACAAAATATAACTCCACAATACAAGTAATTAACAAAATCAAACTAGACTATCAGACTCATAAGCAAAAATAGATCTAAAAAAAAAAAGTAATTTCAAATAAAAACGTGCAAATGTACAAAAACACAAGCAAAAGCATAAAAAGCACGAAAACCAAACACATCTAAAACACACCAGAGGGAGTTCCTCACAGCACTCTCTTCGGCTCAAACAAACTAACCAATTTTGGGCGGGAACCCCTTCACAGTTCATTCATCATCATAGAGTCACATAACACACAATATAAATTATCTCCATAATATAATTAAACATAAGTGTCTCTATATACAAAGTCAAGTTGGTGTGTTCCCCACACAAACCCAGTTAGCATGCTCCCTATACCCTGGAGCCAACTAGCAATCAATCATCAATCTTACAATATAGTGTCAAACAAACACCACCCCAAGGTAAAATAACACAGGAAACTCATTGTAGTCTGATAAATACAGTCCTCTTAGCAGATTTTGCATTGACCTGCATTCTACACCCATTCAGTCAAACCTTACAGCCCAGCCATTTATTACTGAAACAAAGTTAAATCTATCCTATGCCTCCATCTAGTGGACTGAGACTGCATGACCCTTATGGGTCTGTAACTAAGAAAGTTAATTTAACTCTCTGAGAGTGTACAAATGGGTTCATTTGTACACTCTCAGAGTTAAATTAACATTGTCCCAGAGATGCCATTAACCCATTCTGACCTGAGATCAGATTCATACGAGGTTTCCACTGGACACACACTGGTCTGATTAACCCATTCTGACCTGAGATCAGATTAAAAAAATGTCAGTCGTTCTTTGATTTTTCAAAAAATAGCAGATCTACAAGCTCGTAGCGCGCGCTATGAGCTTGTAGATCTGAGCCGTAAAAACCTTCTCTTATGGGGGGGTCCTTGGCATGTAGTTTCAAATGGGGGGGGGGGGGGTCCCGTGTCAATCTGGGGGTCCTTGACATGATAAAGTGTGATAAAGCAATGTAAATACAAGCTATACTACTGTAAAAAAAAGGCAATAGAATATTGATAATTGCAAAGAAAGGACATACATTGACATGGAGCCTATATAAGGTTTTTGTTTAATCCTTTTGTAAGCCACACCTGCAGTTCCCGGCATGAGCTATAGGCCTACAGCAGATTATTATAACTCTATGATACACTGTATCAACTACAGTATCATACTGTGTGTGTACTTGGTACACACACATTTGAAATGTTTATTTATGTCCACATAATGAGAAGTACAGGAATACCTTGTTACTGTACAAAGGACATAAACACTGCCAGTGCAGTTTGACAGTGGGAGAGCAGCCAGTTACAACGTGCATGGACGGCAAAGCATCGTTACATACAGTACAGCTGACATGTCGGACACAGGGCAGCAGACATAAATCATGGATAAAGGAAACAACGCCTCCTCCAAATTGAGCGGCTTCCTATAATGGCTGAAACTGAGCAATACCTCGCTAACTGCTTGGCTCTCCTTTTGGAAAGGCCGGCCATTTGTAAGCCCCTCACAACCAACTTATGCACATGCCCTAGGCTGCCAAAGATAAAAACTAAAAGTTTACATCTGTAGCCTAGCTGTGAGATGGTCTGCATTAGCTGCTGATACTTTAGCACTTTGGTTAGAAAGGCTTCTTCCAGGCTATAGTCAAAGGTACAGCCGACCTCGAGAATGAACACCTCTCTATGGTTTTCATTTACAACAATGACATCAGGGGTGTTAGCTGAAATGTTAGAGAACACAGAATCATCATTACACAGGTTAAACATCCTCGGCTTCACAGTAGAATGCTTATAAAGCATAATGGAGGACCTGAAAATGGAAGAGATGTCTTTCGATATCAAATCCACTATTCTGTCATGCCTACATATGTAAAGGCCCCTGTAAACATGGCAACCATTTAAGATGTGGGACATGGTTTCAGCTATTTGTTCATGGCCATGATGGATACAGTGAGGAGCATGATTGCCTGGAAACCAGATGGAGAGATTAAGTTTAGAAGGTAGAACCTGTAATCTCGCTTTCAAAGTAAAAACAACAATGCACTCATCAATGGCAACATTTTTGAACACAGAGTGAGAGACAGAATGGTCCGCAGCAGGAAGACATGCAGTCTTTCCTTGTAATCTCAACTCAGTCCAATGTTGTCGCTGTCTTTGTTGTTGCGCCCATAGGAGGCGACATCTGGCATTAGTCAGTGGAAGTTGATGCTCCGTTCCACACACAGTCATAGTCGCTCTGACAGAGATACTGGGGTCAGATATAACATTCTCTGAGGCAGCCACCGCCTCAGAGTTAGACCCTACCCACTCCAGGGTAACGTCAGCCCAGCAGCACATGTCATTTAGGTCTGGCCAGTCCGACCACACACCAAAGCCAGGAGAGCGACTGTCCAGCTTTCCATTGGGTTTCCTCTTGAAGCCCAGGAAGCTAGAGTCCGAACCATTCGCTAGGGGGACCTTCCGTCTTTTTAGGTCCAAGAAAAGAGAAGAACGAGCAAGCCTTCTCACATACTGGTCATCACTGTTCAGCATATTCAACAGATGGGAGACACGCGAAGCAATATAAACCCATTCAAAATTGGGGACCCCCAGACCACCCTCACCTTTACTGTGGAATATAATGTCACGTGTTGTGTGTGTGTTTAGGCCAGTCCATTGTCTCACTAACTGTACAGTTTTGTCAGTCAACTCACGTAGTGACTTTCGTGGAACATGTACATTGGAGAATAGGTGTTGTACTTTGGCTAATGCAATTACTCTGACTGCCTCCAGCTTCATGATTAGTGGTAGGGGCGATGCATGGATTGAATCAAGTCTGCTGGAGTATTCAGAAATGATCTCCTCGACCTGATCTTTCCACTCACCTGCCACATTAAACTTGTGACCCAGGTATGTGTATGTCTGGTGACGCGAATAGACTGTTAGGGGTTTATTGCCAATTGTGAATGCAGGTATTGTATCTGTATTGGAGACACACACACACACACACACACACACACACACACACACACACACACACACACACACACACACACACACACACACACACACACACACACACACACACACACACACACACACACACACACACACACACACACACACACACACACACCTGGCTGCCACGTCATAATGATGGCAGCGTCATGAGACACGGAATTGACAAGTTTGTTTCTTTTTCTTATCAAACTATCACGTGATCACACCTCCGAGTCCTCACACAATAATGGCTTTCAGATTCAGTTGCATTTTGGTCCCCTCCAGACAGACAGGGAGCAGGCAAGACGGAGAGACAGAGAAAGGTATGTGCCCAATATTATATACATGTTGTTATTAATCTGCTATATACAATATTCCATATGCCTATAGCAGCTTAAATTCATATTTAGAAAATGTTTCAGATTCAAACATTTCTCAGATGATGGAGTAATAAAGTATGATGGTCATGGAAGGCCTAGCTCTGGTCCATATAGCCCTGATCAGGGCCTATAGCTCTGGTCAATAGCCCTGATCAGGGCCTATAGCTCTGGTCAATAGCCCTGATCAGGGCCTATAGCTCTATTTTGAACCATTGATTTTCAAATCAAAACGATGTTGTTTAATAGCCTAATAGACAACAGTTGTTTATTTTATGTGTTCCTTCAATGAAAGCATGATAGCTATACAGTAGGTATTATATTATCCTATCATTAATATTATTCATGTGATGTCTGTTTTGTCTTCATGGTGTAATTTGGTTTGTGTGTGCACATGTAAGGAAAGGAAAGGTATATGTTTACCCAGGGTAACTGGACTAAGCTCAAGAACTTGTTTTTACAGCCAGGCCCTGCTCATATAGAACATTTGATGGTAGGGGTTCAATGCCTTGTCCAAGGGCACTTCAGCGGTGGTCATTTTATAACATGCCGGCCGGGGATATGAACTATAGCGACCTTCCGATATCAGGACCGCTCCGCAAACCGTTCGGCCACCGCTGCCCCACGTGTGTGTGGACAGAAACTTGACTTACATCCAAACTTGTGAAATACCAGCCTTTTGTGGAATTCATGTATTATGGCCTTGGGATGTAATCGTCAACTTATTGTCCTGTGTACTGTGTGGGAGACTGAGCAATTTTCACAGACTTGTGAAGATTGCAATTGGGGGGATTCAAAAAAACTAAATGCAAAAAAAAAGTTGGCTAAATACTGTTCTCTCTCAGCTATTATGGGCAGTCTGTCTATCTGGAGAAGGTGATGAACCCTATAAAGTAATTTGTGTGTGTGTGTGTGTGTGTGTGTGTGTGTGTGTGTGTGTGTCTGTGTGTGTGTGTGTGTGTGTGCGTGCGTGTGTGTGTGTGTGTGTGTGTGTGTGTGTGTGTGTGTGTGTGTGTGTGTGTGTGTGTGTGCGTGCGTGCGTGCGTGTGTGTGTGTCTGTGTGTGTGTGTGCGTGTGTGCGTGCGTGCGTGTGTGCCAGGGCTGCAAACATTGGACTGGATACTTAACTTTTATCAGGCCTGCTTTCAAATATAGGCCTAAAATACAGACGTTGATTTGATGACACAAGCAATGTTAAGACCCTTCTGTGATAATACGGCGCATTCGTTATTTAAGTGAGCTTCTCTGTATTCTTTATTCAGATGGATCGATTAGCTGCCACCAAAGTATAGCAGTGATGTCAGTTAATTAAAATTAAAATTGGGATAATTGATCGGGTGTCTTTTAAGGAGCCTCTTACTGGGTGCTTCCGTGATTGTAGTTAGTTGGTGACGTGTTCCAAACTGAAATAGCCCTGAACGTTACAGATCTGCAATCTGTTCTGGGTTTTTCTTTGACCATGTGGCCACTAGTAGCCTAGCTGCCTGGTAGCATGACTATATGACGATCTCTCACATACTGTTTTTGTGAATACAGACAAACTGGTTGTTTACTATGACAAATATTCCTAAAGAAACTCACTAAATTGCATGCCAATTAACCTCTCCTCTACTCTGAGCCATGAGAGACATCTGTACTCTGCCTCGCACCCACTGGACAGTGCAGTGCAAGCCTTGTAGATTTATTCTGAGATATTTGAAGCTAGTACTAGTACCAGTACTAGTACCAGTACTAGTACTAGTACCAGTACTAGTACTAGCAGTGGCGTGCACAGATAGACACTAGGGGTGCTCCTTTTGGCAATGTGCTCTTCTTAACCCATTCTGACCTGAGATCAGATTCATACGAGGTTTCCACTGGACACACACTGGTCTGATTAACCCATTCTGACCTGAGATCAGATTCTAAAAATGTCAGTCGTTCTTCGAATTTTTCAAAAATAGCAGACCTACAAGCTCGTATCGCGCCACTCGGTGGCGCGATATGAGCTTGTAGATCTGCTATTTTTCAATAGCTAAAGCATAACATGATGCCAACACCAAAATGGGTGCCCGGTCAGAATGGGTTAATTTGTAATGTGTGGACCATGGTGACATTGATCAATTCTTGATAAAAACGCTTCTACTATATTATTTAGGCCCCCACAATCTAAAGCTATGTTTCTATGTCAGTGGTTCCTCGATTTAAAAAAAATTAGCAGACCTACAAGCTCGTAGCGCGCCACTCGGTGGTGCGCTATATGAGCTTGTAGATCTGCTATTTTTCAATAGCTAAAGCATACCATAATGCTAACACCAACATGGGTTCCCGCCCCAAAATGGGTTAAGGCAACCAGCCGGTTCCACGCGCTGCACAAGGTGCCCTTTTTTTTCACTTGAGCACCTGCCCCTCTAAATGTCTGTGCACACCACTGAGTATGTACTAGTGTGCCTGTGTCACTAGCACTCTAGAGGCTGGGGCCAAAAACGAGGAACACCTTTTGATGCATGCTATTCCTCTGCCCATTTTCTTAACAATATCTTCAATATGTTTCTCCCATGTTAGCTGTCCATCGAGTGTGTCACCCAGCAAAACTGCCTCTTGAACCTGTTCAATATTTGAGTCCTTAAAGGGATAGTTCAGATTTTTTGAACTTAAGTTGTATGAAATACTTAAAATAGTGGTTGCAACTGTATTAATTAATTGCCCGAGTCCCGTGGTGGGAGTTCTGCTCTGGTTTTAGTGAATATTAAGTAGTTCCACTCATTTTGTGGGGGGGGGGGCACTAATATTATTAGAAATAGGTCAACAATACAAATGACGTTAGTTTTGTGGATTAATTTACTTTTACTGCGTGGCCCCCAGTACCCCCCCCCCACCACAAAATGACCGGAACTACTTGATATTTCACCAAAACCAGAGCAGAACTCCCACCACGGGACTCGGGCAATCAATTAATACAGTTGCAACCACTATATGAATGGCAAGTATTTCATACAACTTAAGTTAAAAAAAATCTGAACTATCCCTTTAAGTGATAGGCACAGCTGACTAACCTCCTTAGTAGCATTTCTAGCAGTGAACAAACACTATACTTTTAGTGTTTTGGCTACATTCAGAACAAGACATCCAGTCAAGCAATAGTTTCAGTTCAGATTGAAGTGTGATGCATAATAAACAGTCGAATCATCTGCAGATACAGTACAACGACTCTAATCTAAAAACAAAAGGCATGTCATTTGTACATATTGTGTAAAGTAGAGGACCAAGGCAGCTCCCCTGGGGTACACCACACTGTAAACCATTAAAAAAAACCACACACACACACACACACACACACACACACACACACACACACACACACACACACACACACACACACACAACCTCCAACCATCATTTCTTTGTCAGTATAACCAGTAAGATAACCATTTGTCTGAGCACCAGTATATGACTATGAGTACCAGTAGGGGCACTGCTGTGCCAGAAACAGAGAGAGAAAGAGAGAGAGAGAGAGAGAGGAGAGGAGAGGAGAGGAGAGGAGAGGGGGGAGGGGAGTTGCACTCCAAGGAACAGCAATGTCCGTGTTCACCTATATGTGTCCGCCTATATATGTGGCCATGAGCACCAGAATGACTATTAGTACCAGTAGGGGCGCTGTTGTGCCAGAAACAGAGAGAGAGAGAGAGAGTGCTGCACGTGCTGCACTGTTGCCTGCTAATGAGAGAGAGAGAGAGGAGGGGGGGTGGGGAGTTGCAACACTCAGTTCACACAGGTGTGATTTTTTTCATTCTGTGTAACTTTATTCCTCAATATGCAATAATACATTTGCCATTTTTCAGTATACCTTTCAAATCTATTGCAGCTTTCTTCAACTGATCTCTTTCTCACATACACGCATGCACTGCCCAGACGCCCCGATTAAGCTGTAGGTCTCCCCCCCAGAAACCTTTTAACATAGCCGATGTAAGTTCCGACGTGTGTGTGTGTGTGTGTGTGTGTGTGTGTGTGTGTGTGTGTGTGTGTCAAGGTCATAGCTATACAACAATCCTTTGTGTCCAAATGACAGCATGGTCTAAATGCTTATCACTCCCTCCATAGAGCGTCACAGTGCCGCCCCTGTTCAGAACAGCAAGGGCACCAGAAGAGAATTTCCCATTAATTTTTCCCATAGACTTTTCAAAAAGTATTTATTGAAATACCTTTAAGCCTCGGACAAAGCCAACAGTCAAGTTGACAAATCATGAGTGTCAAGGACACTCATGAGTGTCCCTCATGAGTGTCAAGGACTGTATAAAGGCGCCGCCATGTTGATCACATGGTGCTCCATGGAAGGACAGAAACATGCACAATGGGCTTTATGCAGCCTTGGTCTGCAACTGCGCATGTTCCTTTCCTTCCATGGAGCACCATGTGATCAACATGGCGGCGCCCTTACAGTCTTCGCTTCTTGTCCTCTTTAGACAGTCCTTGATGAGTGTGAAATGGCTTGTCTCCACAATATACAATAACAATACACAGTAACAATGTTTCAGGTTGAATATCTGATTTGAAGTAAAGCAAGGTCATCTCCGCACACTGTAGGCTATTCAATTCTCTCTCATGCTTGACTCAACAACACTTCACCCATGAAAGGTCACCATCCGGTTTCCGATTTGATAATTTATGAGAAAATAACAAACCGTTACTTATCATACTAAAATAGTTTTTCAGGTGGGTGTATTTCACCAAAAGAACATGTATACTAGTCCAAACCTGTTCATGAGGGATATGACCCAATCCCTACCTCCCCCCCCCCCCTCCCTCTCTGTGAGAGAAGAGAGAGAGAGAGAGAGAGAGAGAGAGAGAGAGAGAGAGAGAGAGAGAGAGAGAGAGAGAGACATTTCATCCTCAAATTATATCCTCAAATTTTTAGGACACACTATTACTTAGATAAAAGTCTAAGTGACTCATATACAGCTCATGATTTCACCTCTTGATTAATTGATTGATTTATCAGTTTGCAGAATTACACTACATTTCAAGTACAACTCAATACAACAACTGTTAACTGTGAGTGGATGACACCATAAAGCATTACACTTGTTTACAATAGGGCCCACCATTTTCAATTCATCAAAACAATTAGAGACATACGAATATACACAACTATATAAGTACAGGCCCCTTGCAAAAGTAGCCCGTCATAGAATGTGGAATAAAAATGTAAATCAATGTATGTCCACAATGTATAAAGTAATATCACAGTAAACTACACCTTCCCTCAGAGGGAATCAAACAGGCCTATGTAATGTAACAGGCAGCAGGCCTGTTCTGCAAAAGAATCTCTCATCCATCATGTAGACAAACATTACCCTCTAGTGGCCAACCATAGCAACTGCCAAAATTGAAATAAAATGGACTATAGGCTATAAGTTATGGTTAAACTTATACATGGTCGAGGTAGTCTATAAAATATGACAACATATATCATTGTGGGTGTCATAATTAGCACACTCGCCTTTTATTTTATCCTATGTTCCTTTGTGACTCAATGCCTCGCACACACAAAGTCTATAGTGTGAGGAGTCTCAAATTCCTGTGCAGTTTGTTCACATTGCAGCAAATTAATCATTGGTGCAAAGTTCAAATTGCAACCTCTGACTCCCTAATTGCTTGATTTAAAATAAAAATAGGAATATTTTCACTCTTCATAAGCTATAAGATCACCCCAGGTATTCAGTTTGAATTAATTGCAGAATATGTGTGTGCTTTTTAAAGGAACACTGTGGAACTACAGCAGCTGTGGAACTACAGCAGAAGAATGAGGATTCTGGTTCTGATCTTGGTGCTCCATGCGGTTGTGATAAGAGGTAAGATAGTCATAATAATTTAGTTATGCTCTGATAAACGTTTTACAAGTTTTGGTTTTAACTATCTCACAATTCATCATGAAATGTTTTTGGAATATATGAATAGAATAAATTAAATAATTTAAAGATATTTGCTTACAGAAGGCTATGTCTTTGCTTTAAACAGGAAGGCTCATCAACTACGACAATGATGACGCCATCATAGCTGAACCTGGAACCAGTGCTGTAATTGGCTGTACTTTCATTTATCCGGCTGAAAGTCCGGATGTCCAACCCACGTCTGTAATACTGATGAGGTGTGACTCTAAACCTGTATGTGGGGTGGATGACATCATCTTCGATTCCGAGGATGCCAATGCCGCTAAGGGCCAGTTCACGCTCTTGCAGCCAGATCTCAGCAAACATAACTGCAGCGTCCGCATCGATGACCTCAGCTTCTCCATGTCTGGATCCTATCAAATTGGGGTTAACGGTCTATGGAAGGGACGCCCTCATCAATTAAGGACTGCAATTAAAAAGCCCATCAAAGTCACAGGTATATGAACTATTGTTAGTTTTATAGTCTGTAGCCTGTATACTGTACACTGCACTTGTGAAACTTTGCTTGTTTGCCCTCAGATGGAAGATGGAAGATGGAAAAGATGGAATTTCTGACAGTCATGCTCGTCATTGCGTTTCTGGCTGGTGTTGTGGCTCTGACTGCAATATATCATTGTATCAGGTGCAGTGTTACAATCTCTCTATATCATGTATAATTCTTTAATTGAAACATTAAACAATATTCCTTAATCATTTAACTAAACAATAATTGTTGACATGCTTCTCTCTCTCTCTCTCTCTCTCTCAAGATGTCTACCCAGATGCAGAAAGAGCTACAGAGGACTGAGAGACCAGGCAGAGGCCACAGAGATGGTGATTGCGAATGCAGTGAGCACTTACTATGAGACCTAGCAGACCATGTCTGTCTGTGTGTCCGTGTGTGTGTCACCCCCTTTGTGCCCATATATGGAGCTGAGTGATTTGTTTGTGATTGATGCAACACACTCCATATTTGGACGTATAGCTGCTTTGGGGACTCCTTATATGGTTATGGCTAAGTTAAAAACTTAACTTAAAAAAATTACTTAAAAATAAATCTTAAAAAAACCCAACTATGTACGAGCTGCGTTCGCTTCCCGCGTTTGCACGTCTTACTGGTTCCTCAAGATCAGCAGGTAGACTAGTAACGAGAGCATAGTCTATGCTTCCACTGAACATGTGTTTGTTAAAAGAAAGGGTTTCATCACTGACCTATACTCATATCTATTCCACATTGTTCAAAATGTTCACAGACAGGAGGACGACAAGTAGACTGTTTCGATGGGCAGATCTTCCAGGACGAATTAGGTAAGGGCATTCAGCACAGCAAGTGCAACAGACACACATTATGGTTAATGGTAAACATGCAGCCAAACAGCATCAACAGGTGCTATCTGTTACTATGAAAGAAAGTTCTTACTAGACGGGGCCCTCCAATGTGTGAGCCTGTGAGGCCTTTTGGGCTTTATTTTTTGTTTTTAAACATGTACTATAGTACTCATCACATCTCATTGTGAGCTCCAATTAAATAATATCTCCTAACATGTTTGTTGTTCTCATTCTGTGCGTCCTGTTAGCGGCCCTGCTCCAGACCTCCATGATGTGCCCTCCCTCTGCACAGGTAGAGCTGCCTCCTCCTCCTCCCCCTTCAACCACATCTGTTGAAGTTGGTGGTTTCGATGGGCATGAGCAGACCTTCCAGGAAGGAGGAGGTAAGGCAGTTGTTGGCAGTTCCTGGAACCCTGGCAGTGACCTCTGAGGAGAATGTGCAAAGCAAAGCCCAGCTTCCCATCTACCAAATCATTTTAGAGATCTCTGTCTGTCTGTCTGTCTGTCTGTCTGTCTGTCTGTCTGTCATACGGTACCACCCCCCCACACTCCCGCTGGCATTGACCATTACCATTACGTTATGGAGGGCAAATCAAATCCCTTTCCCCCCTCAATTTAACTAATTTAACGCTGTTTATTTATCCCCCGTTGCCAATCATTTTCAATTGAGTGCTATAGCGCCACCCTTTGGACAACCAATGGCCGTGGGCTTCACGTCCTCGCCGTTTGGCATAACCCTCTCTGCCATATTACCAAGTTTCGTGAAAACCGACTGCACGGTTAAGTCTCTCTCTCTCTCTCTCTCTCTCTCTCTCTCTCTCTCTCTCTCTCTCTCTCTCTCTCTCTCTCTCAGGGGACTTGGTCGTGCTAGAGGATGCCAACTATAACCCACTGCTGCCACAGGAGATCCTGAATGTACCTGCTGAGATGCTCCAAGTTCAGGATGGAAAGATTCTTGGCGAAGGTGGGCTTTAAGACCTGAGGCCGATTCTAAAGAAATGTCTTCTAAATCCTTAAAGGACCACTTCACCACTTTTCAACCCATCTTCATATAATTGGTCCTCACTAATGTTCATGATAAAATACCAAAACTAAATTCTACTCAGTCTGTGTCTCATAGGAGGGCTGTGGGCAGTTCAGAAACCCGGCGTCCACCAGTGATATCATTGACGATGCGGCTTCCATTTTCACATTGCACCTTTTCAGGAATAGAAAACCTGCGGTTTCTATTAATTTGGATTACTGTAGAATACAGTTTGGATTACTGTAG
This sequence comes from Protomyctophum bolini, assembly GCF_963924005.1. Lineage (NCBI taxonomy): Eukaryota > Metazoa > Chordata > Actinopteri > Myctophiformes > Myctophidae > Protomyctophum > Protomyctophum bolini. The sequence goes on along the minus strand of NC_137867.1, from coordinate 45,949,708 downwards.
ACTACGTGTCTCCTCTGAATGGAATAGTGCAGGGAAGGAATACACAGCTGTACGTATTCACCTCTGTCTGTGGTGGCAAAAAGTACGCAATTGTTTTACTTAAGTAAAAGTACCAATACTGCAATTTAGAACTGACTTTGTTACAAGTAAAAGTACGGAATTGAAAATGTACTTGTGCTATCTGTTACTATGTAAGAAAGTTCTTACGGGGCCCTCCAATGTGTGAGCCTGTGAGGCCTTTTGGGCTTTATTTTTTGTTTTTAAACATGTACTATAGTACTCATCACATCTCATTGTGAGCTCCAATTAAATAATATCTCCTAACATGTTTGTTGTTCTCATTCTGTGCGTCCTGTTAGCGGCCCTGCTCCAGACCTCCATGATGTGCCCTCCCTCTGCACAGGTAGAGCTGCCTCCTCCTCCTCCCCCTTCAACCACATCTGTTGAAGTTGGTGGTTTCGATGGGCATGAGCAGACCTTCCAGGAAGGAGGAGGTAAGGCAGTTGTTGGCAGTTCCTGGAACCCTGGCAGTGACCTCTGAGGAGAATGTGCAAAGCAAAGCCCAGCTTCCCATCTACCAAATCATTTTAGAGATCTCTGTCTGTCTGTCTGTCTGTCTGTCTGTCTGTCATACGGTACCACCCCCCCACACTCCCGCTGGCATTGACCATTACCATTACGTTATGGAGGGCAAATCAAATCCCTTTCCCCCCTCAATTTAACTAATTTAACGCTGTTTATTTATCCCCCGTTGCCAATCATTTTCAATTGAGTGCTATAGCGCCACCCTTTGGACAACCAATGGCCGTGGGCTTCACGTCCTCGCCGTTTGGCATAACCCTCTCTGCCATATTACCAAGTTTCGTGAAAACCGACTGCACGGTTAAGTCTCTCTCTCTCTCTCTCTCTCTCTCTCTCTCTCTCTCTCTCTCAGGGGACTTGGTCGTGCTAGAGGATGCCAACTATAACCCACTGCTGCCACAGGAGATCCTGAATGTACCTGCTGAGATGCTCCAAGTTCAGGATGGAAAGATTCTTGGCGAAGGTGGGCTTTAAGACCTGAGGCCGATTCTAAAGAAATGTCTTCTAAATCCTTAAAGGACCACTTCACCACTTTTCAACCCATCTTCATATAATTGGTCCTCACTAATGTTCATGATAAAATACCAAAACTAAATTCTACTCAGTCTGTGTCTCATAGGAGGGCTGTGGGCAGTTCAGAAACCCGGCGTCCACCAGTGATATCATTGACGATGCGGCTTCCATTTTCACATTGCACCTTTTCAGGAATAGAAAACCTGCGGTTTCTATTAATTTGGATTACTGTAGAATACAGTTTGGATTACTGTAGACTACGTGTCTCCTCTGAATGGAATAGTGCAGGGAAGGAATACACAGCTGTACGTATTCACCTCTGTCTGTCTGTGTCTGTGTCTGTCTCTCTCTCTCAGATGCACGCAGAGGCATGGTGTCCGATGCTTTGCTGTATGTAAAGGAAACCAACTCTGAACCTCGTCTGGCCATCCCACCGCTGCCACGGAAAAGCCTGACCGAGCGCACTGACCTGCTGGAGGTCATCCCCGCTGAGCTGCTCCGAGTTCAGGACAAGATTAAGACCTACGAACTCCATTCGACTGCGATAGGGAATTCAGCACAGCAAGTGCAACAGACACAATGTGTTAATGGTAAACATGCACATCCAAACAGCATAAACAGGTGCTATCTATTCTAGTGAAAATTCTTAGGGGGCCCTCCAATGTGTGAACCTGTGAGGCCTTTCTTTTTGGTTTTTAAACATGCACTACTCAGCACATCTCCAATTAAATAATATCTCCTAACATGTTATTATTCTGTGCGTCCTGTTAGCGGCCCTGCTCCAGACCTCCACACAGGGAAAGCTGACACCTGCTCCCCTGCTACCCCCCCGGCCCTTACCTCGGCTCAAGACCCTCCCACCGCTGCCACGGAAAAGCCTGACCGAGCGCACTGACCTGCTGGAGGTCATCCCCGCTGAGCTGCTCCGAGTTCAGGACAAGATTAAGACCTACGAACTCCATTCGACTGCGATAGGGAATTCAGCACAGCAAGTGCAACAGACACAATGTGTTAATGGTAAACATGCACATCCAAACAGCATAAACAGGTGCTATCTATTCTAGTGAAAATTCTTAGGGGGCCCTCCAATGTGTGAACCTGTGAGGCCTTTCTTTTTGGTTTTTAAACATGCACTACTCAGCACATCTCCAATTAAATAATATCTCCTAACATGTTATTATTCTGTGCGTCCTGTTAGCGGCCCTGCTCCAGACCTCCACACAGGGAAAGCTGACACCTGCTCCCCTGCTACCCCCCCGGCCCTTACCTCGGCTCAAGATCCTCCCACCGCTGCCACGGAAAAGCCTGACCGTGCGTGCTGACCTGATGGCGGAGGTCAAAGACGTGATCATCCCCGCTGAGCTGCTCAGAGTTGAGGTTGACAAGATTCTTGGCAAAGGTGGGCTTTGAGACCTATAAGGTTGATTCTAAAAAACTGTTTTCTGAAAAAATTATATAGTTTCTATATCAGTGGCGTTAATTTGTTAATGTATTCATTGACATAACCCATTCTGGACAGGAACCCCTTTTGGTGTTTGAAGCATTACGTTATGCTTTTGCTATTGAAAAATTGCAGATCTACAAGCTCAAATCGTGAAAATGTGGCACAAATCTTTGAATGTATGCTTTCACAGAGAAGGCGTCCAACTAAAATCTTTGCTTCTGGGGGGGGGGGGGGGGGGGGTCCCTGGACTACATATTTTCAGATGGGGGTCGGCAGCCAATTACATATATTTTTGGGGGTCCTTGACATGAAAATGTTTAACGACTCACATAGAAACATGAGTTTTTCAGAAAACTGTCGGGATTCATTTTTTTTTACATTTTGTATAATCGTCATCAGGTCTAATAGCAACAAGCTAAATTAACTGTACTGCATTGTTTGGTGTAGCTGTAGACTTTCCTTGCAGTGTATCTCACACCACACTTGTTGTGTTCATACAGGTGCCTTTGGGACGGTCTGCCATGGATACCTGACAGACAGCAGTAGTCAAGAGATCCACCACTGCGCTGTGAAATCACTGAACAGTCCCTGTACGTGACTATACCTGCTTACAAGTCACCGTAGCACAAGTTTTTAAACATGCACTACTCAGCACATCTCCAATTAAATAATATCTCCTAACATGTTATTATTCTGTGCGTCCTGTTAGCGGCCCTGCTCCAGACCTCCACACAGGGAAAGCTGACACCTGCTCCCCTGCTACCCCCCCGGCCCTTACCTCGGCTCAAGATCCTCCCACCGCTGCCACGGAAAAGCCTGACCGTGCGTGCTGACCTGATGGCGGAGGTCAAAGACGTGATCATCCCCGCTGAGCTGCTCAGAGTTGAGGTTGACAAGATTCTTGGCAAAGGTGGGCTTTAAGACCTATAAGGTTGATTCTAAAAAACTGTTTTCTGAAAAAATTATATAGTTTCTATATTAGTGGCGTTAATTTGTTAATGTATTCATTGACATAACCCATTCTGGACAGGAACCCCTTTTGGTGTTTGAAGCATTACGTTATGCTTTTGCTATTGAAAAATTGCAGATCTACAAGCTCAAATCGTGAAAATGTGGCACAAATCTTTGAATGTATGCTTTCACAGAGAAGGCGTCTAACTAAAATCTTTGCTTCTGGGGGGGGGGGGGGGTCCCTGGACTACATATTTTCAGATGGGGGTCGGCAGCCAATTACATATATTTTTGGGGGTCCTTGACATGAAAATGTTTAACGACTCACATAGAAACATGAGTTTTTCAGAAAACTGTCGGGATTCATTTTTTTTTACATTTTGTATAATCGTCATCAGGTCTAATAGCAACAAGCTAAATTAACTGTACTGCATTGTTTGGTGTAGCTGTAGACTTTCCTTGCAGTGTATCTCACACCACACTTGTTGTGTTCATACAGGTGCCTTTGGGACGGTCTGCCATGGATACCTGACAGACAGCAGTAGTCAAGAGATCCACCACTGCGCTGTGAAATCACTGAACAGTCCCTGTACGTGACTATACCTGCTTACAAGTCACCGTAGCACAAGTTAACCCATGTTGGTGTTTTAAGCATGATGTTACACTTTAGCTATTGAAAAAATTGCAGATCTACAAGCTCATAGCACGGCACTCGGTGACGTTCTTTTTTTTTTTGCAAGTACATTTTCAATTCCGTACTTTTACTTGTAACAAAGTCAGTTCTAAATTGCAGTATTGGTACTTTTACTTAAGTAAAACAATTGCGTACTTTTTGCCACCACTGTTTCTCTCCCCCCCCCCCCCTCAGACATCACAGAGCAGGTGGTGGATCAACTCCTCAAAGAAGCCATCATCATGAAAAGCTTCCGTCACGCCAACGTTCTGCGTCTGCTGGGCGTCATGCTGCCAGAGGGAGGCTTCCCCCGGGTGGTGCTTCCCTTCATGAAGCACGGAGACCTCCTGACCTTCATCCGCTCTAAGAAGAACGTGAGTCTCTGAGTCGCCATTATTACTATGCAGGGACGAACTATAAATGCGCCACGTCTCTGTCTGTCTGTCTGTCTGTCTGTCCGTCCGTCCGTCTGTCTGCGGTTGTAATGCACGTACTGTAACTCGAGAACCCTTTGCCCCACCGACTTCACATTCGACACACGCGTTCAACCCCCACGCAGGGAGTGCAGTGCCCGGTATCAAGTCGGTCGGACCCACGGTTCTCCAGAACCACCCCAAAAGGCTCTGGTCATGCTCTGCCAGTGGGCCTAATCAGGCTATGTCCCGTTCACATGTGCAATTTCCAGCCTCTGCCTCAGCCCATTGATTGCCATGGCAACCCCACACCTGCAAATTGATTACTTAACCAGTCCACTTTACACAGTCAGTTTGCACTAGTATTCACACACAGGCAGACAGACAGATACAGAGATCTTCATGTGGGACACAGACAGATAGTTAAAACGGGTGCTATGACAAGTTGACAACAGGTATTATTAGGTTCCCAAGTTGCTCTCAAGTAGGCCGGTGGCCGACGGGCACGTACAGGTCTAGTAGACATCAAAGGGGGCTTCAGCCCCTGCCCTTTTATTACCCGTCTGTAAAACAACTGCCCTTTCCAGACCACGAATGCAGCATTCACTATGGTGAAAGAAATGCAAATGACCTCCTCTCCTTTCCATGCCATACCGGAAGGCAGCATTCAAGAGAATAGTTTTTTTCCCCGAAGTCTCCTGAACTTGAAACGTAGCATTTTGCATTGAACTAATTTGTTTTTTCTAAATCCATGTCGTACACACCACATCTCCAGTAGATAAAGAGTGCAGTGTTGCGCCTCGACAATAGCTGATCTACAAGCTGCGCAACGCATTGTGAGCTTGTAGATCTGCTTCTTCCGCTATTTTTGTCCAAAAGTGCCATCTCTGTTACTATGCAACTTATCTTGAACATGTCACCTGTTTGACCGCATTCAGAATGAGTCAGCATAATGTTCCAAGTATCATGTGGTTATTTCCAACAACAATGCAGTTTCACTCGCATAACAAAGTCATTCAGTCACCTACCAAGAAAATATATCACTGAATACTGCAACAAACAAACAGGCTAACATCGAGACCTAGTGGCTACACTTGTCCAAGGTGACACATAGCACTTCCTCCGCCCTCAGTTGCCCGCAGGTCTTACTAAAAAGGTGACTTATTAAAAATAAGGGGAGGCGAGACAGAGACAGAGACAGAGAGTCCTGCCCTATGCGGGAGCTAACTATTTCCGTAGACAACGCTCTGGCAACGTCTGTCCCAACAGTCAGGAAACCTTGGTGTTGTCCTGGACAGTCAGCTCTCGTTCAAAACTCACATCACAGCTGTCACTCGATCCTGTAGGTTCACACTCTATAACATACGACGAATCAGACCGTTCCTCACCCAGGAGTCAGCCCAGCTCCTAATCCAGACAACAGTCTTGTCAAAACTCGACTATTGTAACTCCCTCCTTACTGGCCTACCGGCATGTGCACTCTCCATCTCTCCATCTGATCAAAAATGCCGCAGCTCGCTTGGTCTTGAACCAGCCAAAATTCTCACATGTCTCCCCCCTGCTCCGCTCCCTCCACCGGCTCCCGGTCGCTGCCCCCACAGAATACAAAACTGGCATTCAAAGCAACCAAAGGTATGGCTCCCCCATATCTTGCAAGTATGATTGAACCCTACAAACCCTCCCGCGCACTCAGATCAGATAAAGCAGGGAAGCTGGAAGTACCCTCACTAAAAACACCGGGACAACGCTCCACACGTCCCAAACTCTTCTCCCTTCTGGCTCCAAAACTGTGGAATGCACTTCCCGTTGCAGTCAGAACTGCAGCATCACTCCCAATCGTCCGCCGTAGTCTGAAAACCCACCTTTTCAGACTCCATCATGGCCCATAGCACTTACCCCACCCCCTTAGATAGCATTTGATACAGACTTATAGCATGTTATGTAGACAGCACTATAATTGCATTGTATGTAGTCATAGCACGTCATAGTACATATGTATAGCATAGTAGCCTATAGTATAGTATCCCATGCTTTATTGTTCTTGCTTAATGTAAGTCGCTCTGCTAAATGTCTAAATTGTAAATTGTAGAGAGATTTTGTCCTTAAATTTCATCCTCAAATTTTGAGGATGCAACATCTGAAAGTGTTAGTTAGATAAAAGTCTAAGTGACTCAATACATTTCATTGTGCAAACAAATCTCTCTGGTCTGTTATGTAGGTTTACATTACCCTCTAATGGCCAACCATAACAGTGGCCAAAATAATGTCAGCAGTCTCAGATTCCTGTGCAGTTTGTTCACATTGCAACAAAAAGTTCAAATTGCACCTCCGATCTCCTAATTGCTTGATTTAATAGCAGAGAGAGAGAGAGAGAGAGAGAGAGAGAGAGAGAGAGAGAGAGAGAGAGAGCAATTGAGTTAATACAACATCCACACAGAGGGGGATAGAAACTCTAAAATGTGACTCATTGTGTATATGTGAAAATGAAACTAGTAAATCAACTAATCAAATGATTCCCGAGCGCGGCACGGCTGCAGCTCACCGCTCCTTGGCTGCGGCTCACCGCTCCAAGAGAGATGGGTCAAATGCGGAGAACAAATTTCACTGCGGTAACGTGTGTGACAAATCGTACGACTTTGACTTTGGTTTCACGTTTCTTCCACAGCAACTAATGTCAAAGGACTTGATTCTCTTTGGGCTAGAGGTTGCCAAGGGGATGGAATATTTGGCCGAGAGGAAGTTTGTCCATAGAGACCTTGCAGCGCGTAACTGCATGTGAGTTATATTTCCACTCTCACTCCAGAGGGCCACTATATTTCCACACTCACTCCAGAGGGTCACTATAGTTCCACACTCACTCCAGAGGGCCACTATATTTCCACACTCACTCCAGAGGGCCACTATATTTCCACACTCACTCCAGAGGGCCACTATAGTTCCACACTCACTCCAGAGGGCCACTATATTTCCACACTCACTCCAGAGGGCCACTATATTTCCACACTCACTCCAGAGGGCCACTATAGTTCCACCCTCACTCCAGAGGGCCACTATATTTCCACACTCACTCCAGAGGGCCACTATATTTCCACACTCACTCCAGAGGGCCACTATATTTCCACACTCACTCCAGAGGGCCACTATATTTCCACACTCACTCCAGAGGGCCACATGGATTATATTGTCGTAGCAAAAATACAAGCTCAAAAGGTGTCGCACTGCGATACGCTTTGAGCTTGTAGATCAGCAATGTTTTGCCATTATTTCAATTATTTTGCTATTATTTAATTGGAATCCTGAAAAGTAACCTTTTTTATTTCCTTTCAAATGCATTTAGTTATAGTTAAGTTAACTTTTTATTAACACAAATTAAACACAAATACATTGGACATAAAAAAGACATTAACATTTTAATTAAAGTAATTAAAGCGGGTCATGCTTGGAAAATCAGTATTCCGATAATAACTTGCGGGCCGCATTAAGTGATGGTGGGGGCCGCCAGTTGCCCATGTATATGCTAAATGACTGAATTCAGAATTGTAACTGTACGACAGGTGAGTGAGTTGATATGGTGGTTGACTTTGGGTGACATGCATGGATGTTGCAGGCTGGACGAGAACCTCACAGTGAAGGTTGCAGACTTTGGCATGGCGAGAGACGTCGTCAACAAGGAGTACTACAGAGCTGGAGACCCTGGTACTACCAGGTTACCGGTCAGGTGGACGGCTCTCGAGAGCCTGGACACATGCACGTTCACCTCCAAGTCCGATGTGGTAGGTCCCTATGACAGTGGTTCCCAAACGTATTCATGTCAAGGACCCCCAAATTGACACTAATCAGACTGTGGACCCCCATTTGAAAAGATATGCCAGGGACCCCCGATAAGAGAAGATTTTTACGGCTCTAGCAGAGATTAATTTCGTTTAATTTCAAGGACCCCCAGTTTGACATGCATTAGTCTACGGACCCCCATTTGATGGCATTTCTATCTCGGGGAACCCAATTCATATTGTAAAATCAATGTTAATTTAACTCTGAGAATGTACAAAATGGAACTCCTCCAAGGACCCCTGGGGGTCCCACTTTGGGAACCACTGCCCTACAGTATGTTGAACCTAGTCACCAGAGGTGATCGCCCGGGCACCTAGATGGTATGCTCTGTCGGTGCACCATCTGTGCCTTTGTTTAAGTCACTTTTAAAAACGCACCTTTACACAGAGTGTTTTTTTACCCTTTCTATAGGTGATTGTACATATCCAACTGCTGCTATTTGTCTTCTTTTCCTTTTGTTTTTCTCGTTTTCAAATTGTGACTTGCTATATATTTTTTTAAACCTTGTACTGTACAGCACTTTGGAACCTTGTTTTCAAAGGTGCTATATATAAATAAAGTTCAAGTGATATTTTTTGGTTAAAACAAAAAAGTATTTTACGTTTAGGTTAAATTACTAATATTCTGACAGTAATCATTGCTATAGTGTTTGTTCAGTAACTGAGGTCTCCCTGTCTCTCCAGCTCTTTAATCAACAGTAAATACATTTTCAGGAATAGGGATGACAACATTTCAGCCAATCAGGCTATTTATGAGCTTAATTTTTCATAGTGTTCCAGTTCCAATTTTGTCTGCTCATTTATTTTTTTATCATCACTTACAAATACAATTCCACTTGTTTAATCTGTATACTGACTGCGTTCTCTATGATTGTATACAATTGGTATCCCAGTTTCAGTTTAGGTTTCAGTTTAATAAAAAGCTGGAGAGACATGAAGACTTCTGTTTACTGCAACAAACACTATATAGCAATGAGTACTATCACAATATGGAGCTTTTTAACACTTATTTTAACTAAAGAAAATCACTTCCTTTAAGCTTTCGACATAGTAGTTATAGAAGATAGTTCTCTTGAAGTGTTGATGTTTCTATGTCAGTCGTTGTCAAACATGTCAAACATTTTTATGTCCAGGACCCCCAAACATAATGTAATTGGCTGCCGACCCCCGTCTGAAAATATGTTGCTCCAGGGACCCCTCCAGAAGCAAAGATTTGAGTTAAAAACGCGTGCTCTGAAATATTCAAAGATTTGCGACACATTTTCAAGATGTTTAAAAAAAATATACAAGCTCGTAGATCTGCTTGTAGAGCTTGTAGATCTGCTATTTTTCAATAGCTAAAGTATATACCGTAATGCTTAAAAAGCCAAAAAGGGGTTCCTTACCGTCCATGTGGTCAAATAATGCGTTAACCAAACACGTCCTGTATTTAACTGATATAGCCTACTGCTGTTAACGGAACTTGACGCCCATCACAGTGGTCGTTTGGGGTGCTGATGTGGGAGCTGCTGGCCAGAGGTGCGAGGCCCTATCAGGATGTGGCGACCTGTGACATGACCCGTTTGACCGGTATGCTGCTGAGGGGGCTTCGCCTTGAGAAGCCCGAGTGCTGCCCATATGATCTGTAAGACCACACATACTTTTACCTGTCTGTAAAACAACTGCCCTTTCCAGACCACGAATGCAGCATTTACTACATGGTGAAAGAAATGCAAATGCCCTCCTCTCCTTTCCATGCCATGCCGGAATTAAGGAAGGATAATTGCTTTTTCTCCTGAACGTGAACACAGTATTTTGCATTGAACCAATTTGTTTAGAAATCCATGTCGTTACACACGGCATCTCCACTAACTAAAGAGTGCTGGGTTGTGCCCCGGAAATAGCTGATCTACCAGCTCTCAACGTGAGCTTGTAGCTTTAGATCAGCTATTTTCGCTAGAAGGCTTTCTTACCTTTCTTTGTAGTCGTTACGTCTCCACCAAAGAGGTCCAGGTGTTTTTTTTGTGCAAAAACTCCTATTGGCTATTTCCCCTACCATAAGCCCTCAATGAATTGCATTGAATGGGAATTGAATGGGGCTATGGGGTGTTGTGCTAATTCGCTTATTTCCATCTAAATAAGTAGTAAAGTGTGCCGCTTGGGATATTATTTACATTATGAAGAGAGGATATATACAAAAGATTTGAGCGATGAAAATAAGCAAATTAGCACAACACCCCATAGCCCCATTCAAATCCCATTCAATCCAATGCAATTTAGGGCTTATGGTAGGGGAAATAGCCAATAGGATCTGCCAAAATCTCCCGGAGGGGGCGTTAACATATGTGTCACGTGGTAGCGGCCGCCATGTTGGCAGGCATTTCTGCTTTGTTTACATTCAGAGACCATCCGTGTGCGTTCTAATTTTAAAACACCAGAGGGAGTTCAACGCTCGTTCCTGGCGACAACACAGTGAGCAAACACCAGGATGGAAAGAAAAAACGTTGGCCTCTACATACCTTGCTTACAAGGACAAGCTTAACTTTGAGGAAAAGGAGCGTTACCTGAACAAAATCAAGGATATTGACGGTCTCGACCCCTATGAACACACTGACTGAACAGAGAATTCGATCTTCTATCACCACTAATGCGACTACATTTAATGCTTGTCCTTGTAAGGTATGTCGAGGCCGACACTGTGTTGTCGCCAGGAACGAGCGTTGAACTCCCTCTGGTGTTTTAAAATTAGAACGCACACGGATGGTCGCTGAATGTAAACAAAGCAGAAATGCCTGCCAACATGGCGGCCGCTACCACGTGACACATATGTTAACGCCCCCTCCGGGAGATTTTGGCAGACCCTATAAGGAGATTTTGCACAAAATAACACCTGGACCTCTTTGTTGGGAACGTAACAACTACAAATAAAGGTAAGAAAGCCTTTTAGTATGGAATTCTCCTTTAACAGGATTTCAGCCCCTGCCCTGTACCACTGACTGACTGCAGCACCATCGTTGCTGTCGGGGAGGAAACCTTGTATGAAAACTATTCAAGCAAACACTATGACTAAAACTAAACTAAACATTTGCTGTCAAAATCAAGCCTAACTCACAATCACTCACTCACTATCACTCCCTGTTTCCACCATGCAGGTACATGGTCATGTACCCGTGCTGGCACCCAGTGCCAGAGAAAAGGCCTGACTTCCACAGTCTGGTGGAGGATCTGCAGAAGTTCCTGGAGTCCTACCTGAAAAAGGAGCACTAAATCAGCCTGCATGAGCAGCTGTGTCACTTCACCTGTTTTGTAATCTTTAATAATTTCATGTTCAGCTCAATATTCCTCAAAAAGATGAATATCCATCTTGGAACTTAAAGGACCACTTCACCACTTTTCAACCTATCTTCATATAATAGGTCCTCACTAATAATCATAATAAAATGGGACAATTTTTTTCTACTCAGTCTGTGTCTCATAGGAGGGCTGTGGGGAGTTCAAAAACCCGTCCACCAGTCACATCATCGATGGGGAATACAAGCTAATAGAAACTGCAGACTTTCTAGTCCTGAAAAGTTGCAATACGAAAATGGAAGCCATCGTTCTCACGATAATACAAATCTAAACATTCTTGTAAAGCCCTCCTATGAGAAACAGACTGAGTAGAAATAAATTGTGCCATTTTATCATGATTATTAGTGAGGACCTATTATATGAAGATAAGTTGAAAAGTGGTGAAGTACGTGGTCCTTTAAGTGATGCTCAAGGTTTTATTTATTCCATTTTATATTTCAAGGTCCCAAGGTCTGCATCTACCCTGTAAAATCCTCAGTGTTAATTCAACTCTGGGAGTGTACAAATGGAACCAAATGAGGGTCCACTTGTGCACTCTCAGAGTTATAGGGCCATATGGGTCCATTTGGCTTCAGTTCAAAGCACACATTACAGCGTCCACTCGATCCTGTAGGCTAACCTTCAACAACCTAGACTCTTCCTCACCCAGGAGTCAACCCAGCTCCATATCCAGACATCAGTCATATCAAAACTTGACTACTATAACTCCCTCCTCACTGGTCTACTACCGGCATGTTCACTTAAGCCTCTCCAATTGATCCAAAATGCTGAAGCTCGCCCGGTCTACAACCAGCCAAAATTCTCATGGCTCCCCCTTCTCCGCTCCCTCCATTGGCTCCCGGTCACCGCCCGCACAGAGTACAAAAGTCTGATGCTAGCCTTCAAAGCAACCAAAAGGTATGTAACCCTCCCGCTCGCTCAGATCAACCGACGCAGGGAAGCTGGAAGTACCTTCACTAAAAACGACAACACTCCACACGTCCCAATCTCTTCTCCCTTCTGGCTACAGAACTATGGAATGCACTTCCCATTGCAATCAGAACTGCAGATTCACTCCCAATCTCTCACCGTAGTCTGAACCCACCTCTTCAGACTCCATTTTAGCCCGTAGCACTTGCCCTAGCCTTGACGACCTTACAGGCGTATGCATAGCCTCAATTTATGTAATTTAGAGATAGCATTTTATGTAGACATAGCACTCTATAGTCAACTAATCAAATTATTCCCGGGCGCGGCTTGGCTGCGGCTCACCGTGTTACCTCTCACTGATCGTAGATGGCTTTTCTGATCTCTACGCCTGAAGCTTTATAAACTGACTCATTTTTTTAAATGTATTTTCACTGACTGATGAATGTCTGACTTGTTGCTGTGTAAAATTGTTCTTAATCTGAAGCATGTACAAATTCTGCTCGGTTCCAGTGAAAATCTTACTTTTTAGAGCCTATTTATTTTACAAGTGGGCATACACTGCCCACTTGTGGCGACACTACAAAAAGGGCTGCCTGCAAAAAAATTATACTGCTGTGGAAATCAATGTACCCACTTGTCCTGCTGTGTTACGAAACCTGTGTATGGATTTATGTGCAGGTTAACAGACTCTGTGAACAGTATTAATGTATAGCACTTTATTCCAACCCTGCTAAGAGCTCTGCAGGCTGTCATCTATATGGAGCCACTGGCACTCTAGCCTGTAAGCAGTGTTGTTTTCGTTGACTAAAACTAAGACGAAAAATGTTCACTGACGAAAACTAAATGGAAACTACATGAAAACTAAGCAATGATGACTAAAACTGAGACTAAATATACTGACAAAAAGTCACAAAAAAAGTGACTAGTGGACAAGAGATCCACCAAGTCATTTTACAATTAGTTGCATGTAGTAAAATTACGCCATTATTAAAACGCCATCAAGGCCCGCTAAAATACATCTTAGGCGACTAAATTAACTGCAGATTTCGTCGACTAAAATCTTTTGACATTTAATCGACTAAAACTAGACTAACACTAACACATTCAGGTGACTAAAATATGACTGAATTTGCTGCCAAAAACACTGCCTGTATATACAGAGATAAGGCTGATGCCTTTATGTCCACTTTGTTTATTTATGCTTTGAATATTTTGTTTACTTTTAGGTTAAGCCAAATTTATATTTTGTAGTGTCATGAGCCGAACATAGCCAATAATCTATAAACTCACAGGCTTGTAGATCGGTTATTTTCAGCCAGTGACACTTCTGTATGGCCTGAAGAAGGTCAGTAGACCGAAAGCTTGCTAAATAAATACATTGATTGTGTGCAGATCTGACTGTGCGGAGCTTCCCTTTGTTTTTCTCAGTATGGCGAAGCATTACAATTTAAATGTGCGTTTTCCTCAAGTGTTCATTTAGTTTGACTATTTCTCTATTTTTGGCCAGTATTATTTTTTGATATTTTCCTATTTTCCTTTTTGCACTGTAAAAATATGTCTGGGGTTTTTTGTGGAGGAGTTTGGAGAGAAATAAAAACCCTTAAACTGTATCGTTGGACTGTTCTTGGAGCCTTGGCCGTTTGTGCATGGGGCTAAATATGGAATTTGCTGCTTTCATTTGTTTTAGGGATTTTAGCTGTTTTTGACAGGGGGGGCGGGAGCATTCGAGCATGGGGCTAAATATGGAATTTATTTTATAAAATATATATGGCGATTTATTTTTTTATTATTTACTATCGTCCTAGGAAATTACATCTGTCCACAGGATCTACTGAATGAACACTAATCTTTTACTTTCTCTAATAACAACCTAAAACATGAACCTTGGTTGAAAAAAACTAGTTGTCCTTTAAAACGGAATATATAAAAAAAAATGTTTGTAATGGGAAATCCATTTCTGATCTTGTTTAGATTTATTTTAAGAATATACAAAAAATGTATAAACTAAAAGTTTGAACTCCGCTGTCACTCAACTGAGAGGATGTCACTCACTGGGAGTGAGCCGTTCATGCTAGGGGTGTAATTAATGTTAATAATGATTAACATTTTAACAGCGATGCGATACGTATCACGAATCACAGGGTTTTGTTACTGGATGTGTGCTAGGGGTTTTTGTTTGTTGATGGTCTGTTTAATTATGACACCACATCAAAATAAATATATTTCAGAGCATGGTGTCGTTTGCATTGAGATGTGAGGGGACTTCTGTTTTGAGCGTTATGTGATACTTTAGCTATTTGAAAATAGCAGATCTACAAGCTCGTAGCGCGGCACTGTCAGAGCGAACGTTTTTAACTCTGCTTCTGGAACAACATATTTTCAGATGGGGGTTGGCGGCCAATTACATATACATTTTGGGGTCCTTGACATGAAATAGTTTGAGAACCACTGACATAGAAACAAAAAAAATTATCCTAGCTCTCACATTTATGCCTCTGTGCCATGTTGGAACCCGTGGCTATGGAACGAAAAAACACTTCCTGTCATTTGAGTAACTTTGGGGTAAAAAAATTAAAATAAAATGTTAAACCAGTTTTTCCCCCATTTAGAAATAAAATACAATCATAGACATATTACAATTCCAAAATAAAATAGACACCAGAAAGGACTACACTTCCTCTGGTGGAGATACTAGATTCTGTCTGAGGAGTGTCTTCTGCACTGACTCCACTAGAGGGTCGGCTGGGAGGTCTGGGGTTCGATCCCGATGGATTTGGTGTAAATCCCTGCGACATACTAACGTCATGTACATGGGTTGACTCTAAGGGTCGATTCATACTCCTATTTTACCGCTGTTTCGGCGCTGTAGTGCCGAAATGATTTTGGCTCGTCAGAAAGTTTCAGTAGCACCGAAGAGACGACTTTAGGGGTCAATTCATACTCCTATTTCAGAGCCGAATAAGAGTCGGTTTGGCTCTGTAGTGCTTACAATAATAATAATAATAATTATTATTATTATTATTATTATTACAATGTGACGTCTTTTGAGGTTCGGGGGGGTACCGTCCTAAAGTCGGCTCTTCGGTGCTACTGAAAATTTCTGACGAGCCGAAATCATTTCGGCACTACAGACTACTAACCCGAAAAGTAAATTGTCCATTATAAAATTATAGGTAGAATTTGAATAACCGTTCAACTGTGTCGTAAAAAAATCTCACATGAATATGACTGTTCACGGTTGTTATTTTATATTTGTGTTTAGACAGATATCTGGTGTTGTGTTTATAGACTGCCTGGAAAGGTTGAGAACCACCACAGATCAAGTGGGCATCATGGACACCTGTAGCCTGGTGAAACCACTCCCTCTGCTGGCAGAGTCAGGTTAGGACATCTGGGCACCTCGATGTAAAATTGGCTATTTTGTCCAAAATGTAAAAGAATTACATATATTTTAAGTATTAAAGTATACATGATGTGAACATGCACGGTAGGCTACATCATTATCAGACCTAATTGTATCCTTCAAATTAGTTTTTACAGTATATGCTCCAAAATAGGTTTTGTAGCAATTTGTGGAAATATTATATTAGACCTTAATTATCGAATGTTTAAGCAATGTATAATGATCATGTGTAGGCCTACTTTATTTTACTTATTAAAGACATTTATTTTCAAATATATAGTAGGCTATAGGCCTAATCTTTTAACATTTTGGACAAAATATCCAATTTCACAACGAGGTGCCCAGATATCCAAGGAAGGTGTCCACTTCACCCTATTGGTCAAGTGTCTCCTGTCAGGTGTGAGACGTGAAGAGAACCAGGGTTATTTTTTTTTTTAATATATTTTATGCAGCATCAGACAAGAGGTGGGTTTGTCTAACATTTGGCATCCAGACAGTCACATTAGTTTATATTTTGTATTCTAAAGTAAAAGAGTGGCGCCACTAGCGTTGACTCCCATAGTTCCACACATTGGAACTATCAACTCTATGGAACTATCCCATTGTCAGACATGTACAGCATATTACCCCTGGAGGTAGATTAAAGTCTTGCTTAGATCTGTCAGTGTTTTTGAGGGGCACTGGACCCTCCTATATACAGCTTTTGTCCCCACACGTCTCATATTTGCCATTGAGAATGAAAGGAGAAATTAGGTCATATGTCTGATTGTCCGACAAATATGACGTAAATTTGTGGTAACAAACATTAAATGCCATTGACAATGAACGAAGGGATGACTTGCGTCATATCTCTGCTGTCGGGAGGAAACTGCATAACTCCAAAAGGAAATGAAGGAAATGAAAAATATACATTTTTCAGGAAATAAAGAAAACCATATATTTTTAAAACAAAGCAATACAGCCTCATCAAAGTTGGTGTTGTAACTTTATGTAAATGTCAATTACTTCCATGAGAGGTGGTGGAGTTAGTTGCTTTAGCAGACATTTTGAGGGTCCAATGGAGTTAAGAGGTTTTGTCCAAAGCACATTTTACTACTTTCAATTAGTTCAATATTTTCGAAAACACACAGTCGTAAAGGGTGTTCAATATAGCACTGATTTATGCCCAAAATATTAAATTAAAAATGTTTCCCCCCCGACAGCAACGATATGTATAAGAGCAAATCGGCTAACCAATCACATATTCAGTTCAATGAAAGGAGAAATTAGGTAAATGAAAATAAAAATGATAATCATTCCTGATTCTGATTGGTCAACTCAACGATTGGCCAGACCTTTGAACGCTTCGCCGGTAAATACAGTTGATGCGAGAAGAGCAGGTGTAGTCTTGTAGCGAGAGAGGAGAGAGATGCCACGGAAAGAGAGAGAGCGATAACCAGTTATCACTACAAGTACTACCGACCGACAAAAACAACCAACTGACCAACTAACTGACCGTCCGACTCGGACCAACGACCAGTTACCCGTCCCTAACCAACCGAGCGACTGTCCATCATGGGCCAGTGCGTCTCAGGACCAAAACCCCGTCGTCCGGATCCAGTCCACGACACCCAGAGGACCAGCTGGGACTCCCTTCAGCCCTTTAATCAGGTAAATGTCATGAATATCATCATCATCCAACCTGTTTTAGTTTGATGGAGAAGTTGACATGACGCATTGTGCCCTGTACCACTGACTGACTGCAGCACCATCGTTGCTGTCGGGGAGGAAACCTTGTATGAAAACTATTCAAGCAAACACTATGACTAAAACTAAACTAAACATTTGCTGTCAAAATCAAGCCTAACTCACACTCACTCACTCACTATCACTCCCTGTTTCCACCATGCAGGTACATGGTCATGTACCCGTGCTGGCACCCAGTGCCAGAGAAAAGGCCTGACTTCCACAGTCTGGTGGAGGATCTGCAGAAGTTCCTGGAGTCCTACCTGGAAGGGGAGCACTAAATCAGCCTGCATGAGCAGCTGTGTCACTTCACCTGTTTTGTAATCTTTAATTTCATGTTCAGCTCAATATTCCTCAAAAAGCGCTCAAGACGAGATTTTTTATTTGTTTTAATCAGGGATGTTTATACACAATTGTAAGTTATGTACTTGATGTGAAAGAGATATTGCTTGGCGGGGGGGAGATGAATATCCATCTTGGAACTTAAAGGACCACTTCACCACTTTTCAACCTATCTTCATATAATAGGTCCTCACTAATAATCATAATAAAATGGGACAATTTTTTTCTACTCAGTCTGTGTCTCATAGGAGGGCTGTGGGGAGTTCAAAAACCCGTCCACCAGTCACATCATCGATGGGGAATACAAGCTAATAGAAACTGCAGACTTTCTAGTCCTGAAAAGTTGCAATACGAAAATGGAAGCCATCGTTCTCACGATAATACAAATCTAAACATTCTTGTAAAGCCCTCCTATGAGAAACAGACTGAGTAGAAATAAATTGTGCCATTTTATCATGATTATTAGTGAGGACCTATTATATGAAGATAAGTTGAAAAGTGGTGAAGTACGTGGTCCTTTAAGTGATGCTCAAGGTTTTATTTATTCCATTTTATATTTCAAGGTCCCAAGGTCTGCATCTACCCTGTAAAATCCTCAGTGTTAATTCAACTCTGGGAGTGTACAAATGGAACCAAATGAGGGTCCACTTGTGCACTCTCAGAGTTATAGGGCCATATGGGTCCATTTGGCTTCAGTTCAAAGCACACATTACAGCGTCCACTCGATCCTGTAGGCTAACCTTCAACAACCTAGACTCTTCCTCACCCAGGAGTCAACCCAGCTCCATATCCAGACATCAGTCATATCAAAACTTGACTACTATAACTCCCTCCTCACTGGTCTACTACCGGCATGTTCACTTAAGCCTCTCCAATTGATCCAAAATGCTGAAGCTCGCCCGGTCTACAACCAGCCAAAATTCTCATGGCTCCCCCTTCTCCGCTCCCTCCATTGGCTCCCGGTCACCGCCCGCACAGAGTACAAAAGTCTGATGCTAGCCTTCAAAGCAACCAAAAGGTATGTAACCCTCCCGCTCGCTCAGATCAACCGACGCAGGGAAGCTGGAAGTACCTTCGCTAAAAACGACAACGCTCCACACGTCCCAATCTCTTCTCCCTTCTGGCTACAGAACTATGGAATGCACTTCCCATTGCAATCAGAACTGCAGATTCACTCCCAATCTCTCACCGTAGTCTGAACCCACCTCTTCAGACTCCATTTTAGCCCGTAGCACTTGCCCTAGCCTTGACGACCTTACAGGCGTATGCATAGCCTCAATTTATGTAATTTAGAGATAGCATTTTATGTAGACATAGCACTATAGTCAACTAATCAAATTATTCCCGGGCGCGGCTTGGCTGCGGCTCACCGTGTTACCTCTCACTTCTTAATCTGAAGCATGTACAAATTCTGCTCGGTTCCAGTGAAAATCTTACTTTTTAGAGCCTATTTATTTTACAAGTGGGCATACACTGCCCACTTGTGGCGACACTACAAAAAGGGCTGCCTGCAAAAAAATTATACTGCTGTGGAAATCAATGTACCCACTTGTCCTGCTGTGTTACGAAACCTGTGTATGGATTTATGTGCAGGTTAACAGACTCTGTGAACAGTATTAATGTATAGCACTTTATTCCAACCCTGCTAAGAGCTCTGCAGGCTGTCATCTATATGGAGCCACTGGCACTCTAGCCTGTAAGCAGTGTTGTTTTCGTTGACTAAAACTAAGACGAAAAATGTTCACTGACGAAAACTAAATGGAAACTACATGAAAACTAAGCAATGATGACTAAAACTGAGACTAAATATACTGACAAAAAGTCACAAAAAAAGTGACTAGTGGACAAGAGATCCACCAAGTCATTTTACAATTAGTTGCATGTAGTAAAATTACGCCATTATTAAAACGCCATCAAGGCCCGCTAAAATACATCTTAGGCGACTAAATTAACTGCAGATTTAGTCGACTAAAATCTTTTGACATTTAATCGACTAAAACTAGACTAACACTAACACATTCAGGTGACTAAAATATGACTGAATTTGCTGCCAAAAACACTGCCTGTATATACAGAGATAAGGCTGATGCCTTTATGTCCACTTTGTTTATTTATGCTTTGAATATTTTGTTTACTTTTAGGTTAAGCCAAATTTATATTTTGTAGTGTCATGAGCCGAACATAGCCAATAATCTATAAACTCACAGGCTTGTAGATCGGTTATTTTCAGCCAGTGACACTTCTGTATGGCCTGAAGAAGGTCAGTAGACCGAAAGCTTGCTAAATAAATACATTGATTGTGTGCAGATCTGACTGTGCGGAGCTTCCCTTTGTTTTTCTCAGTATGGCGAAGCATTACAATTTAAATGTGCGTTTTCCTCAAGTGTTTAGTTTGACTATTTCTCTATTTTTGGCCAGTATTATTTTTTGATATTTTCCTATTTTCCTTTTTGCACTGTAAAAATATGTCTGGGGTTTTTGTGGAGGAGTTTGGAGAGAAATAAAAACCCTTAAACTGTATCGTTGGACTGTTCTTGGAGCCTTGGCCGTTTGTGCATGGGGCTAAATATGGAATTTGCTGCTTTCATTTGTTTTAGGGATTTTAGCTGTTTTTGACAGGGGGGGCGGGAGCATTCGAGCATGGGGCTAAATATGGAATTTATTTTACAAAATATATATGGCGATTTATTTTTTTATTATTTACTATCGTCCTAGGAAATTACATCTGTCCACAGGATCTACTGAATGAACACTAATCTTTTACTTTCTCTAATAACAACCTAAAACATGAACCTTGGTTGAAAAAAACTAGTTTAAAAAAAAAAAAAAGTTTAAAAAGAAAAAAAATTGGCTATTTTGTCCAAAATGTAAAATAATTACATATATTTTAAGTATTAAAGTATACATGATGTGAACATGCACGGTAGGCTACATCATTATCAGACCTAATTGTATCCTTCAAATTAGTTTTTACAGTATATGCTCCAAAATAGGTTTTGTAGCAATTTGTGGAAATATTATATTAGACCTTAATTATCGAATGTTTAAGCAATGTATAATGATCATGTGTAGGCCTACTTTATTTTACTTATTAAAGACATTTATTTTCAAATATATAGTAGGCTATAGGCCTAATCTTTTAAAATTTTGGACAAAATATCCAATTTCACAACGAGGTGCCCAGATATCCAAGGAAGGTGTCCACTTCACCCTATTGGTCAAGTGTCTCCTGTCAGGTGTGAGACGTGAAGAGAACCAGGGTTATTTTTTTTTAAATATATTTTATGCAGCATCAGACAAGAGGTGGGTTTGTCTAACATTTGGCATCCAGACAGTCACATTAGTTTATATTTTGTATTCTAAAGTAAAAGAGTGGCGCCACTAGCGTTGACTCCCATAGTTCCACACATTGGAACTATCAACTCTATGGAACTATCCCATTGTCAGACATGTACAGCATATTACCCCTGGAGGTAGATTAAAGTCTTGCTTAGATCTGTCAGTGTTTTTGAGGGGCACTGGACCCTCCTATATACAGCTTTTGTCCCCACACGTCTCATATTTGCCATTGAGAATGAAAGGAGAAATTAGGTCATATGTCTGATTGTCCGACAAATATGACGTAAATTTGTGGTAACAAACATTAAATGCCATTGACAATGAACGAAGGGATGACTTGCGTCATATCTCTGCTGTCGGGAGGAAACTGCATAACTCCAAAAGGAAATGAAGGAAATGAAAAATATACATTTTTCAGGAAATAAAGAAAACCATATATTTTTAAAACAAAGCAATACAGCCTCATCAAAGTTGGTGTTGTAACTTTATGTAAATGTCAATTACTTCCATGAGAGGTGGTGGAGTTAGTTGCTTTAGCAGACATTTTGAGGGTCCAATGGAGTTAAGAGGTTTTGTCCAAAGCACATTAATTTTTACTACTTTCAATTAGTTCAATATTTTCGAAAACACACAGTCGTAAAGGGTGTTCAATATAGCACTGATTTATGCCCAAAATATTAAATTAAAAATGTTTCCCCCCCGACAGCAACGATATGTATAAGAGCAAATCGGCTAACCAATCACATATTCAGTTCAATGAAAGGAGAAATTAGGTAAATGAAAATAAAAATGATAATCATTCCTGATTCTGATTGGTCAACTCAACGATTGGCCAGACCTTTGAACGCTTCGCCGGTAAATACAGTCGATGCGAGAAGAGCAGGTGTAGTCTTGTAGCGAGAGAGGAGAGAGATGCCACGGAAAGAGAGAGAGCGATAACCAGTTATCACTACAAGTACTACCGACCGACAAAAACAACCAACTGACCAACTAACTGACCGTCCGACTCGGACCAACGACCAGTTACCCGTCCCTAACCAACCGAGCGACTGTCCATCATGGGCCAGTGCGTCTCAGGACCAAAACCCCGTCGTCCGGATCCAGTCCACGACACCCAGAGGACCAGCTGGGACTCCCTTCAGCCCTTTAATCAGGTAAATGTCATGAATATCATCATCATCCAACCTGTTTTAGTTTGATGGAGAAGTTGACATGACGCATTGTGCCCTGTACCACTGACTGACTGCAGCACCATCGTTGCTGTCGGGGAGGAAACCTTGTATGAAAACTATTCAAGCAAACACTATGACTAAAACTAAACTAAACATTTGCTGTCAAAATCAAGCCTAACTCACACTCACTCACTCACTATCACTCCCTGTTTCCACCATGCAGGTACATGGTCATGTACCCGTGCTGGCACCCAGTGCCAGAGAAAAGGCCTGACTTCCACAGTCTGGTGGAGGATCTGCAGAAGTTCCTGGAGTCCTACCTGGAAGGGGAGCACTAAATCAGCCTGCATGAGCAGCTGTGTCACTTCACCTGTTTTGTAATCTTTAATTTCATGTTCAGCTCAATATTCCTCAAAAAGCGCTCAAGACGAGATTTTTTATTTGTTTTAATCAGGGATGTTTATACACAATTGTAAGTTATGTACTTGATGTGAAAGAGATATTGCTTGGCGGGGGGGAGATGAATATCCATCTTGGAACTTAAAGGACCACTTCACCACTTTTCAACCTATCTTCATATAATAGGTCCTCACTAATAATCATAATAAAATGGGACAATTTTTTTCTACTCAGTCTGTGTCTCATAGGAGGGCTGTGGGGAGTTCAAAAACCCGTCCACCAGTCACATCATCGATGGGGAATACAAGCTAATAGAAACTGCAGACTTTCTAGTCCTGAAAAGTTGCAATACGAAAATGGAAGCCATCGTTCTCACGATAATACAAATCTAAACATTCTTGTAAAGCCCTCCTATGAGAAACAGACTGAGTAGAAATAAATTGTGCCATTTTATCATGATTATTAGTGAGGACCTATTATATGAAGATAAGTTGAAAAGTGGTGAAGTACGTGGTCCTTTAAGTGATGCTCAAGGTTTTATTTATTCCATTTTATATTTCAAGGTCCCAAGGTCTGCATCTACCCTGTAAAATCCTCAGTGTTAATTCAACTCTGGGAGTGTACAAATGGAACCAAATGAGGGTCCACTTGTGCACTCTCAGAGTTATAGGGCCATATGGGTCCATTTGGCTTCAGTTCAAAGCACACATTACAGCGTCCACTCGATCCTGTAGGCTAACCTTCAACAACCTAGACTCTTCCTCACCCAGGAGTCAACCCAGCTCCATATCCAGACATCAGTCATATCAAAACTTGACTACTATAACTCCCTCCTCACTGGTCTACTACCGGCATGTTCACTTAAGCCTCTCCAATTGATCCAAAATGCTGAAGCTCGCCCGGTCTACAACCAGCCAAAATTCTCATGGCTCCCCCTTCTCCGCTCCCTCCATTGGCTCCCGGTCACCGCCCGCACAGAGTACAAAAGTCTGATGCTAGCCTTCAAAGCAACCAAAAGGTATGTAACCCTCCCGCTCGCTCAGATCAACCGACGCAGGGAAGCTGGAAGTACCTTCGCTAAAAACGACAACGCTCCACACGTCCCAATCTCTTCTCCCTTCTGGCTACAGAACTATGGAATGCACTTCCCATTGCAATCAGAACTGCAGATTCACTCCCAATCTCTCACCGTAGTCTGAACCCACCTCTTCAGACTCCATTTTAGCCCGTAGCACTTGCCCTAGCCTTGACGACCTTACAGGCGTATGCATAGCCTCAATTTATGTAATTTAGAGATAGCATTTTATGTAGACATAGCACTATAGTCAACTAATCAAATTATTCCCGGGCGCGGCTTGGCTGCGGCTCACCGTGTTACCTCTCACTTCTTAATCTGAAGCATGTACAAATTCTGCTCGGTTCCAGTGAAAATCTTACTTTTTAGAGCCTATTTATTTTACAAGTGGGCATACACTGCCCACTTGTGGCGACACTACAAAAAGGGCTGCCTGCAAAAAAATTATACTGCTGTGGAAATCAATGTACCCACTTGTCCTGCTGTGTTACGAAACATGTGTATGGATTTATGTGCAGGTTAACAGACTCTGTGAACAGTATTAATGTATAGCACTTTATTCCAACCCTGCTAAGAGCTCTGCAGGCTGTCATCTATATGGAGCCACTGGCACTCTAGCCTGTAAGCAGTGTTGTTTTCGTTGACTAAAACTAAGACGAAAAATGTTCACTGACGAAAACTAAATGGAAACTACATGAAAACTAAGCAATGATGACTAAAACTGAGACTAAATATACTGACAAAAAGTCACAAAAAAAGTGACTAGTGGACAAGAGATCCACCAAGTCATTTTACAATTAGTTGCATGTAGTAAAATTACGCCATTATTAAAACGCCATCAAGGCCCGCTAAAATACATCTTAGGCGACTAAATTAACTGCAGATTTAGTCGACTAAAATCTTTTGACATTTAATCGACTAAAACTAGACTAACACTAACACATTCAGGTGACTAAAATATGACTGAATTTGCTGCCAAAAACACTGCCTGTATATACAGAGATAAGGCTGATGCCTTTATGTCCACTTTGTTTATTTATGCTTTGAATATTTTGTTTACTTTTAGGTTAAGCCAAATTTATATTTTGTAGTGTCATGAGCCGAACATAGCCAATAATCTATAAACTCACAGGCTTGTAGATCGGTTATTTTCAGCCAGTGACACTTCTGTATGGCCTGAAGAAGGTCAGTAGACCGAAAGCTTGCTAAATAAATACATTGATTGTGTGCAGATCTGACTGTGCGGAGCTTCCCTTTATTTTTCTCAGTATGGCGAAGCATTACAATTTAAATGTGCGTTTTCCTCAAGTGTTTAGTTTGACTATTTCTCTATTTTTGGCCAGTATTATTTTTTGATATTTTCCTATTTTCCTTTTTGCACTGTAAAAATATGTCTGGGGTTTTTGTGGAGGAGTTTGGAGAGAAATAAAAACCCTTAAACTGTATCGTTGGACTGTTCTTGGAGCCTTGGCCGTTTGTGCATGGGGCTAAATATGGAATTTGCTGCTTTCATTTGTTTTAGGGATTTTAGCTGTTTTTGACAGGGGGGGCGGGAGCATTCGAGCATGGGGCTAAATATGGAATTTATTTTACAAAATATATATGGCGATTTTTTTTTTAATTATTTACTATCGTCCTAGGAAATTACATCTGTCCACAGGATCTACTGAATGAACACTAATCTTTTACTTTCTCTAATAACAACCTAAAACATGAACCTTGGTTGAAAAAAACTAGTTTAAAAAAAAAAAAAAAGTTTAAAAAGAAAAAAAATTGGCTATTTTGTCCAAAATGTAAAATAATTACATATATTTTAAGTATTAAAGTATACATGATGTGAACATGCACGGTAGGCTACATCATTATCAGACCTAATTGTATCTTTCAAATTAGTTTTTACAGTATATGCTCCAAAATAGGTTTTGTAGCAATTTGTGGAAATATTATATTAGACCTTAATTATCGAATGTTTAAGCAATGTATAATGATCATGTGTAGGCCTACTTTATTTTACTTATTAAAGACATTTATTTTCAAATATATAGTAGGCTATAGGCCTAATCTTTTAACATTTTGGACAAAATATCCAATTTCACAACGAGGTGCCCAGATATCCAAGGAAGGTGTCCACTTCACCCTATTGGTCAAGTGTCTCCTGTCAGGTGTGAGACGTGAAGAGAACCAGGGTTATTTTTTTTTAAATATATTTTATGCAGCATCAGACAAGAGGTGGGTTTGTCTAACATTTGGCATCCAGACAGTCACATTAGTTTATATTTTGTATTCTAAAGTAAAAGAGTGGCGCCACTAGCGTTGACTCCCATAGTTCCACACATTGGAACTATCAACTCTATGGAACTATCCCATTGTCAGACATGTACAGCATATTACCCCTGGAGGTAGATTAAAGTCTTGCTTAGATCTGTCAGTGTTTTTGAGGGGCACTGGACCCTCCTATATACAGCTTTTGTCCCCACACGTCTCATATTTGCCATTGAGAATGAAAGGAGAAATTAGGTCATATGTCTGATTGTCCGACAAATATGACGTAAATTTGTGGTAACAAACATTAAATGCCATTGACAATGAACGAAGGGATGACTTGCGTCATATCTCTGCTGTCGGGAGGAAACTGCATAACTCCAAAAGGAAATGAAGGAAATGAAAAATATACATTTTTCAGGAAATAAAGAAAACCATATATTTTTAAAACAAAGCAATACAGCCTCATCAAAGTTGGTGTTGTAACTTTATGTAAATGTCAATTACTTCCATGAGAGGTGGTGGAGTTAGTTGCTTTAGCAGACATTTTGAGGGTCCAATGGAGTTAAGAGGTTTTGTCCAAAGCACATTTTACTACTTTCAATTAGTTCAATATTTTCGAAAACACACAGTCGTAAAGGGTGTTCAATATAGCACTGATTTATGCCCAAAATATTAAATTAAAAATGTTTCCCCCCCGACAGCAACGATATGTATAAGAGCAAATCGGCTAACCAATCACATATTCAGTTCAATGAAAGGAGAAATTAGGTAAATGAAAATAAAAATGATAATCATTCCTGATTCTGATTGGTCAACTCAACGATTGGCCAGACCTTTGAACGCTTCGCCGGTAAATACAGTCGATGCGAGAAGAGCAGGTGTAGTCTTGTAGCGAGAGAGGAGAGAGATGCCACGGAAAGAGAGAGAGCGATAACCAGTTATCACTACAAGTACTACCGACCGACAAAAACAACCAACTGACCAACTAACTGACCGTCCGACTCGGACCAACGACCAGTTACCCGTCCCTAACCAACCGAGCGACTGTCCATCATGGGCCAGTGCGTCTCAGGACCAAAACCCCGTCGTCCGGATCCAGTCCACGACACCCAGAGGACCAGCTGGGACTCCCTTCAGCCCTTTAATCAGGTAAATGTCATGAATATCATCATCATCCAACCTGTTTTAGTTTGATGGAGAAGTTGACATGACGCATTGTGCCCTGTACCACTGACTGACTGCAGCACCATCGTTGCTGTCGGGGAGGAAACCTTGTATGAAAACTATTCAAGCAAACACTATGACTAAAACTAAACTAAACATTTGCTGTCAAAATCAAGCCTAACTCACACTCACTCACTCACTATCACTCCCTGTTTCCACCATGCAGGTACATGGTCATGTACCCGTGCTGGCACCCAGTGCCAGAGAAAAGGCCTGACTTCCACAGTCTGGTGGAGGATCTGCAGAAGTTCCTGGAGTCCTACCTGGAAGGGGAGCACTAAATCAGCCTGCATGAGCAGCTGTGTCACTTCACCTGTTTTGTAATCTTTAATTTCATGTTCAGCTCAATATTCCTCAAAAAGCGCTCAAGACGAGATTTTTTATTTGTTTTAATCAGGGATGTTTATACACAATTGTAAGTTATGTACTTGATGTGAAAGAGATATTGCTTGGCGGGGGGGAGATGAATATCCATCTTGGAACTTAAAGGACCACTTCACCACTTTTCAACCTATCTTCATATAATAGGTCCTCACTAATAATCATAATAAAATGGGACAATTTTTTTCTACTCAGTCTGTGTCTCATAGGAGGGCTGTGGGGAGTTCAAAAACCCGTCCACCAGTCACATCATCGATGGGGAATACAAGCTAATAGAAACTGCAGACTTTCTAGTCCTGAAAAGTTGCAATACGAAAATGGAAGCCATCGTTCTCACGATAATACAAATCTAAACATTCTTGTAAAGCCCTCCTATGAGAAACAGACTGAGTAGAAATAAATTGTGCCATTTTATCATGATTATTAGTGAGGACCTATTATATGAAGATAAGTTGAAAAGTGGTGAAGTACGTGGTCCTTTAAGTGATGCTCAAGGTTTTATTTATTCCATTTTATATTTCAAGGTCCCAAGGTCTGCATCTACCCTGTAAAATCCTCAGTGTTAATTCAACTCTGGGAGTGTACAAATGGAACCAAATGAGGGTCCACTTGTGCACTCTCAGAGTTATAGGGCCATATGGGTCCATTTGGCTTCAGTTCAAAGCACACATTACAGCGTCCACTCGATCCTGTAGGCTAACCTTCAACAACCTAGACTCTTCCTCACCCAGGAGTCAACCCAGCTCCATATCCAGACATCAGTCATATCAAAACTTGACTACTATAACTCCCTCCTCACTGGTCTACTACCGGCATGTTCACTTAAGCCTCTCCAATTGATCCAAAATGCTGAAGCTCGCCCGGTCTACAACCAGCCAAAATTCTCATGGCTCCCCCTTCTCCGCTCCCTCCATTGGCTCCCGGTCACCGCCCGCACAGAGTACAAAAGTCTGATGCTAGCCTTCAAAGCAACCAAAAGGTATGTAACCCTCCCGCTCGCTCAGATCAACCGACGCAGGGAAGCTGGAAGTACCTTCGCTAAAAACGACAACGCTCCACACGTCCCAATCTCTTCTCCCTTCTGGCTACAGAACTATGGAATGCACTTCCCATTGCAATCAGAACTGCAGATTCACTCCCAATCTCTCACCGTAGTCTGAACCCACCTCTTCAGACTCCATTTTAGCCCGTAGCACTTGCCCTAGCCTTGACGACCTTACAGGCGTATGCATAGCCTCAATTTATGTAATTTAGAGATAGCATTTTATGTAGACATAGCACTATAGTCAACTAATCAAATTATTCCCGGGCGCGGCTTGGCTGCGGCTCACCGTGTTACCTCTCACTTCTTAATCTGAAGCATGTACAAATTCTGCTCGGTTCCAGTGAAAATCTTACTTTTTAGAGCCTATTTATTTTACAAGTGGGCATACACTGCCCACTTGTGGCGACACTACAAAAAGGGCTGCCTGCAAAAAAATTATACTGCTGTGGAAATCAATGTACCCACTTGTCCTGCTGTGTTACGAAACCTGTGTATGGATTTATGTGCAGGTTAACAGACTCTGTGAACAGTATTAATGTATAGCACTTTATTCCAACCCTGCTAAGAGCTCTGCAGGCTGTCATCTATATGGAGCCACTGGCACTCTAGCCTGTAAGCAGTGTTGTTTTCGTTGACTAAAACTAAGACGAAAAATGTTCACTGACGAAAACTAAATGGAAACTACATGAAAACTAAGCAATGATGACTAAAACTGAGACTAAATATACTGACAAAAAGTCACAAAAAAAGTGACTAGTGGACAAGAGATCCACCAAGTAATTTTACAATTAGTTGCATGTAGTAAAATTACGCCATTATTAAAACGCCATCAAGGCCCGCTAAAATACATCTTAGGCGACTAAATTAACTGCAGATTTAGTCGACTAAAATCTTTTGACATTTAATCGACTAAAACTAGACTAACACTAACACATTCAGGTGACTAAAATATGACTGAATTTGCTGCCAAAAACACTGCCTGTATATACAGAGATAAGGCTGATGCCTTTATGTCCACTTTGTTTATTTATGCTTTGAATATTTTGTTTACTTTTAGGTTAAGCCAAATTTATATTTTGTAGTGTCATGAGCCGAACATAGCCAATAATCTATAAACTCACAGGCTTGTAGATCGGTTATTTTCAGCCAGTGACACTTCTGTATGGCCTGAAGAAGGTCAGTAGACCGAAAGCTTGCTAAATAAATACATTGATTGTGTGCAGATCTGACTGTGCGGAGCTTCCCTTTGTTTTTCTCAGTATGGCGAAGCATTACAATTTAAATGTGCGTTTTCCTCAAGTGTTTAGTTTGACTATTTCTCTATTTTTGGCCAGTATTATTTTTTGATATTATCCTATTTTCCTTTTTGCACTGTAAAAATATGTCTGGGGTTTTTGTGGAGGAGTTTGGAGAGAAATAAAAACCCTTAAACTGTATCGTTGGACTGTTCTTGGAGCCTTGGCCGTTTGTGCATGGGGCTAAATATGGAATTTGCTGCTTTCATTTGTTTTAGGGATTTTAGCTGTTTTTGACAGGGGGGGCGGGAGCATTCGAGCATGGGGCTAAATATGGAATTTATTTTACAAAATATATATGGCGATTTATTTTTTTATTATTTACTATCGTCCTAGGAAATTACATCTGTCCACAGGATCTACTGAATGAACACTAATCTTTTACTTTCTAAAAAGGTGCTCATGCATATATTGATGAAGACCTTTTTGCCTACGAGAGAGAGAGAGAGTGACAAAGAGTGATCATGTATTTTCACGCCGCGATAAAGGCTCAGCAGGAAATGTGAATCGTCCAACAGATGCTCTGCATGCATTATTGACGGGCTGTAAATAATAGAAGTGGATCTTTTGTGTCTCGACAAGAAATCAGGTCTGGAAAGAGAGGTTAACCCATTCTGACCTGAGATCAGATTCATATGAGGTTTCCCCACTGGACACACACTGGGTCTGATTAACCCATTCTGACCCGAGATCGGATTCTAAAAATGTCAGTCGTTCTTTGATTTTTCAAAAAATAGCAGACCTACAAGCTCGTAGCGCGCCACTCGGTGGCGCGCTATGAGCTTGTAGATCTGCTATTTTTCAATAGCTAAAGCATAACATGATGCTAACACCAAAATGGGTTCCCGTTCAGAATGGGTTAAACTGCTTGAAACCTATACAGTAGCATCCTCGTTTGGAGGCGAACATTCGGAGGGAACCAAATAGCTGGTCTACAAGCTCACAACACGTCGCAACGATGTTGAAAGGAAGGGCATTTGAATGTTCCAACCGCTCATTTTGATAGGTTGGAACTTGGAATGGCTTTAGGGTTTGACGACAGTGCAGCAACTTGCATACTTGTATACTTATAAATTAATAAAATAACGATAAAAATACAAGTAAATAATTGGGTTAAAGTGCAGAGGTGCAAAGCTTAAAAACAGCCGCCCACGCCACCTTTTTAAGAGGCCTGCTCCTCCGTTAAAACGATAAAAATATAACCAAGGCAACACTGGTTTTGTATAGGACAACTGAATGATTAAAAGGCTGGGTGGGGGGAGTGAGCTGGGGAGGACTAGGAAGACGCCATGCAGTCACAGATTCGAGACAAGTGAATTCTATATATCCAGCTAACACAAGCAGGGACTACGAGTATTGGTGTCGTTTGAAGACGTACCGGGGAGAGCCAGAGCGGTGATTCTTCCTCCTCCCTGGTCCTCCTCAGTCAGCGTTAAGGTCGCCGTCCTCCATCATCCATTGTGGTGGACTACCGTCTGTCCACGGCACGCTGCAGCATGGCGTCTCTGCTCGTCTCTCGTCTCAGTGTCTCCTCTCGTCTCTCGTCGTCTGTCCGCGTTCCATCTCTGGGCAGCCCACCACGGGCAAGGCCCGGGCAGGCACACACTATGGGGGTCTGTGGCATTTACTGTACGTGTCCAAGTAGGCCTGTCAAAAAAAATCGATTCGAGTTAGAATCGCGATTCTAATGCCGTCCGATTCAGAATCGATTCTCATTTTCCAAAAATCGATTTTTCTAAAAAAAAAATTACCTGTGCATGCAATGCATTATGGCCTGGGTTTCTGCATAGTGCATTTACTACCAGCTAAGCTAAGCCTGCCAATTGTATTTATTTTACACCTGTTTTAATACTAATGTATTGTTCTGGTATTGAGTGAGAAGAGATTTTGTAACTTTTGTACTGGTTCAAATTTGTGCAAGCTAAATAAATGAGACATGTTCTTAACTTCTTACTCTTGGATTTAACCTTTGTGTGTTTAAATCATACTCGTACTAAATGTACTCTGCTTTCATGCCAGAAGACTGGAGTAGATCATGCTAAAATTCTATTTAATTGTTTTTAATAAAAAATAAAAGACTGCTTTAGAATCGAAAAAAATCTTTTTTGAATCGAGAATCGGAAAAATCGAAAAGATCGTTTTTGAATCGAATAGTCACCCCAAGAATCGGAATCGAATCGAATCGTGGGACACCTAAAGATTCGCAGCCCTATGTCCAAGGGTCTGGCTATACAACTGGCCCGCAGAGCCATTGGAGAGGTGTGCCATTGAGGGGGCACAAAAATATGAGTGCTGTTCATGCAGCACTGGAGTGAGACAATAAGCTGGAGTTTGAAATACATATTGTTTTCAACGAGGGCGGCGCAAATATCAGCAATTTTTAGGCATGTGTGCAACATGACAACTGTCTCTGTATTGTTTATATGTTCTGTACTATTAGGCCTAATAATTGTAAACAGTCAACAGCTATACGACTGGCCCCCAGCTGCGATCCTGGCCCTTATTGGCCCATGCATGGTCAGTAGCTGCCCTGCCCTGGACTCCTCAGCTCCTTCTCTCTCCTCTTCCAAACACGCTCTGCTGCTTCTCCTGCAAACACTCTGCTATATAGGCTCTTAATTAGGTAGCCACACCCACCCCAGGTGCAGGCCTTCAATAGCTGCAGGTCCTTGATTAGCATAGCCAGTGGAGAGATGAAAGGTTATACAAAATATAACTCCACAATAAAAGTAATTAACGAAATCAAACTACACTATCAGACTCATAAGCAAAAATAAATCTAAAAAAAAGAAAAGTAATTTAAAATAAAAACGTGCAAATGTACAAAAACACAAGCAAAAGCATAAAAAGCACGAAAACCAAACACATCTAAAACACACCAGAGGGAGTTCCTCACAGCACTCTCTTCGGCTCAAACAAACTAACCAATTTTGGGGGCGGGAACCCCTTCACAGTTCATTCATAATACATTTTAGAGTCACATAATACACAATATAAATTATCTCCGTAATATAATTAAACATAAGTGTCTCTATATACAAAGTCAAGTTGGTGTGTTCCCCACACAAACCCAGTTAGCATGCTCCCTATACCCTGGAGCCAACTAGCAATCAATCATCAATCTTACAATATAGTGTCAAACAAATACCACCCCAAGGTAAAATAACACAGGAAACTCATTGTAGTCTGATAAATACAGTCCTCTTAGCAGATTTTGCAAACCTTACAGCCCAGCCATTTATTACTGAAACAAAGTTAAATCTATCCTATGCCTCCATCTAGTGGACTGAGACTGCATGACCCTTATGGGTCTGTAACTAAGACAGTTAATTTAACTCTCTGAGAGTGTACAAATGGGTTCATTTCATTTGTACACTCTCAGAGTTAATTAACATTGACTTTACAATATGCATTGGGGTCCCAGAGATGCCATTAACCCATTCTGACCTGAGATCAGATTCATACGAGGTTTCCACTGGACACACACTGGTCTGATTAACCCATTCTGACCCGAGATCAGATTCTAAAAATGTCAGTCGTTCTTTGATTTTTCAAAAAATAGCAGACCTACAAGCTCGTAGCGCGCGCTATGAGCTTGTAGATCTGAGCCGTAAAAACCTTCTCTTATGGGGGGGTCCTTGGCATGTAGTTTAAAATGGGGGGGGGGGGGTCCCGTGTCAATCTGGGGGTCCTTGACATGATAAAGTGTGATAAAGCAATGTAAATACAAGCTATACTACTGTAAAAAAAAGGCAATAGAATATTGATAATTGCAAAGAAAGGACATACATTGACATGGAGCCTATATAAGGTTTTTGTTTAATCCTTTTGTAAGCCACACCTGCAGTTCCCGGCATGAGCTATAGGCCTACAGCAGATTATTATAACTCTATGATACACTGTATCAACTACGGTATCATACTGTGTGTGTACTTGGTACACACACACACACACACACACACACACACACACACACACACACACACACACACACACACACACACACACACACACACACACACACACCTGGCTGCGTCATGAGACACGGAATAGACAAGTTTGTATCTTTTTCTTATCAAACTTTCACCACCAATCACTGGACGCATCACGTGATCACACCTCCGAGTCCTCACACAATAATGGCTTTCAGATTCAGTTGCATTTTGGTCCCCTCCAGACAGACAGGGAGCAGGCAAGACGGAGAGACAGAGAAAGGTATGTGCCCAATATTATATACATGTTGTTATTAATCTGCTATATACAAGAGGCCTGCATGGATATTCCATATGCCTATAGCAGCTTAAATTCATATTTAGAAAATTTCTGAGATGATGGAATGATGGAGGATGATGGTCATGGAAGGCCTAGCTCTGGTCCATATAGCCTTGATCAGGGCCTAGCTATATTTTGAACCATTGATTTTCAAATCAAAACGATGTTGTTTAATAGCCTAATAGACAACAGTTCTTTGATGTGTTCCTTCAATGAAAGCATGATAGCTATACAGTAGGTATTATATTATCCTATTATGAATATTATTCATGTGATGTTTTGTCTTCATGGTGTAATTTGGAGTAAGGAAAGGAAAGGTATAGATGTTTACCCAGGGTAACTGGACTAAGCTCAATAACTTGTTTTTACAGCCAGGCCCTGCTCATATAGAACATTTGATGGTAGGGGTTAAATGCCTTGTCCAAGGGCACTTCAGCGGTGGTCATTTTATAACGTGCCGGCCGGGGATATGAACTATAGCGACCTTCCGATATCAGGACCGCTCCGCAAACCGTTCGGCCACCGCTGCCCCACGTGTGTGTGGACAGAAACTTGACTTACATCCAAACTTGTGAAATACTGTACCAGCCTTTGGTGGAATTCATGTACGTATTAAGGCCTTATTGTCCTGTGTACTGTGTGGGAGACTGAGCAATTTTCACAGACTTGTGAAGATTGCAATTGGGGAGATTCCAAAAAACTAAATGCAAAAAAGAAGTTGGCTAAATACTGTTCTCTCTCAGCTATTATGGGCAGTCTGTCTATCTGGAGAAGGTGATGTTAAATTTATCCTTCAGTGGCGTAAACAAAAAAATCTGTCTAGTAGGGTGAAGTATGTGATCAATTATTTTTTGTCCTGTGTGTGTGTTGGGTCCGCATGTGCAGCAGTTGTATTCTTCTGAACAGTGTTTGGCAGTCTGTACTCTGCCTCGCACCCACTGGACAGTGCAGTGCAAGCCTTGTAGATTTATTCTGAGCTATTTGAAGCTAGTACTAGTACCAGTACTAGTACTAGTACTAGTACCAGTACTAGTACTAGCAGTGGCGTGCACAGATAGACACTAGGGGTGCTCCTTTTGGCAATGTGCTCTTCTTAATTTGTAATGTGTGGACCATGGTGACATTGATCAATTCTTGATAAAAACGCTTCTACTATATTATTTAGGCCCCCACAATCTAAAGCTATGTTTCTATGTCAGTGGTTCCTCGATTTAAAAAAAATTAGCAGACCTACAAGCTCGTAGCGCGCCACTCGGTGGTGCGCAATGAGCTTGTAGATCTGCTATTTTTCAATAGCTAAAGCATACCATAATGCTAACACCAAGGCAACCAGCCGGTTCCACGCGCTGCACAAGGTGCCCTTTTTTTTCAGTTGAGCACCTGCCCCTCTAAATGTCTGTGCACGCCACTGAGTATGTACTAGTGTGCCTGTGTCACTAGCACTCTAGAGGCTGGGGCCAAAAACGAGGAACACCTTTTGATGCATGCTATTCCTCTGCCCATTTTCTTAACAATATTTTCAATATGTTTCTCCCATGTTACGTTAGCTGTCCATCGAGTGTGTTACCCAGCAAAACTGCCTCTTGAACCTGTTCAATATTTGAGTCCTTAAAGGGATAGTTCAGATTTTTTGAACTTAAGTTGTATGAAATACTTAAAATAGTGGTTGCAACTGTATTAATTGATTGCCCGAGTCACGTGGTGGGGACTGAGCTCTGGTTTTAGTGAATATTAAGTAGTTCCACTCATTTTGTGGGAGGGGGGGGGGGGGCACTGGGGCCACGCAGTAAAAGTAAATTAATCCACAAAACGAACGTAATTTGTATTGTTGACCTATTTCTAAAATATTAGCACGGCTTTCGTTCAACTTTGACCCCTCTATCACATGGAACTATTTTTTGGACGTAGTGATATGGACTCAAAAAACGAAAGTTGCACTAATATTATTAGAAATAGGTCAACAATACAAATGACGTTAGTTTTGTGGATTAATTTACTTTTACTGCGTGGCCCCCAGTACCCCCCCCCCCCACAAAATGACCGGAACTACTTGATATTTCACCAAAAACAGCGCAGAACTCCCACCACGGGACTCGGGCAATCAATTAATACAGTTGCAACCACTATATGAATGGCAAGTATTTCATACAACTTAAGTTAAAAAAATCTGAACTATCCCTTTAAGTGATAGGCACAGCTGACTAACCTCCTTATAGTAGCATTTCTAGCAGTGAACAAACACTATACTTTTAGTGTTTTGGCTACATTCAGAACAAGACATCCAGTCAAGCAATAGTTTCAGTTCAGATTGAAGTGTGATGCATAATAAACAGTCGAATCATCTGCAGATACAGTACAACGACTCTAATCTAAAAACAAAAGGCATGTCATTTGTACATATTGTGTAAAGTATAGGACCAAGGCAGCTCCCCTGGGGTACACCACACTGTAAACCATTAAAAAACACACACACACACACACACACACACACACACACACACACACACACACACACACACACACACACACACACACACACACACACACACACACACACACACACACACACACACACACACACACACACACACACACACACACACACACACCCCCTATTGGATAAATAACTGTTCATCCAAATTGATTGACTAAACCCATATGCACATAATCTCCTTAACAATAACCCCATTCTACAACATCAAATGCTGCACTAAAGTCTATACAGCTCCAAGCATCATTTCTTTGTCAGTATAATAAGATAACCATTTGTCTGAGCACCAGTATATGACTATGAGTACCAGTAGGGGCACTGCTGTGCCAGAAACAGAGAGAGAGATAGTATTAGTGCTACACTGTTGCCTGCTTCACCTATGTGTCCGCCAATATATGTGGCCATGAGCACCAGAATGACTATTATTACCAGTAGGGGCGCTGTTGTGCCAGAAACAGAGAGAGAGAGAGAGAGAGAGAGAGTGCTGCACGTGCTGCACTGTTGCCTGCTAATGAGAGAGAGAGAGAGGAGGGGGGGAGGGGAGTTGCAACACTCAGTTCACACAGGTGTGATTTTTTTCTTTCTGTGTAACTTTATTCCTCAATATGCAATAATGCATTTGCCGTTTTTCAGCATACCTTTCAAATCTATTGCAGCTTTCTTCAACTGATCCCTTTCTCACATACACGCATGCACTGCCCAGACGCCCCGATTAAGCTGTGGGTCTCTCCCCCCCAGAAACCTTTTAACATAGCCGATGTAAGTTCCGACGTGTGTGTGTGTGTGTGTGTGTGTGTGTGTGTGTGTGTGTGTGTGTGTGTGCGCGTGCGTGCATGTGTGTGTCAAGGTCATAGCTATACAACAATCCTTTGTGTCCAAATGACAGCATGCCTGCATGGTCTACTCTAAATGCTTATCACTCCCTCCATAGAGCGTCGCAGTGCCGCCCCTGTTCAGAACAGCAAGGGCACCAGAAGAGAATTTCCCATACGTTTTTCCCATAGACTTTTCAAAAAGTATTTATTTAAATACCTCGGACAAAGCCAACAGTCAAGTTGACAAATCATGACGATAAAATTTTTTTTTGGGGCCGAACAAAGAAGAAAGAAGAAAAGCTTAAAAAAAGGAAAAAATGTGCCATTTTTTATTGTCATGATTTGTCAACTCCGAGGCTTAACCCCTTTTCTTTCTTTAAATAAATAAGGTATTTAAGTCTTTAGGGTCTTTAAATGAATACATTTGAAACATAATATGGAAAAAGGAATGGGAAATTCTCTTCCTGTGCCCTCGCATGGGGCGGGACTGTGACACTCTATTGGCTCCTGGTTGATGCAGAGCCATGGCAGATCCCCCATTCCTTCAAGGCCTGATGAGAAATTAAATGTCTGTGAATGGCTGATTTGAAAGAGTTTCCTCATGAGTGTGAAATGGCTTGTCTCCACAATATACAATAACAATACACAGTAACAATGTTTCAGGTTGAATATCTGATTTGAAGTAAAGCAAGGTCATCTCCGCACACTGTAGGCTATTCAATTCTCTCTCATGCTTGACTCAACAACACTTCACCCATGAAAGGTCACCATCCGGTTTCCGATTTGATAATTTATGAGAAAATAACAAACCGTTACTTATCATACTAAAATAGTTTCTCAGGTGGGTGTATTTCACCAAAAGAACATGTATACTAGTCCAAACCCCTTCATGAGGGATATGACCCAATCCCTACCTCTCTCCACCCCCCCTCCCTCCCTCTCTGTGAGAGAGAGAGAGAGAGAGAGAGAGAGAGAGAGAGAGAGAGAGAGAGAGAGAGAGAGAGAGAGAGACATTTCATCCTCAAATTATATCCTCAAATTTTTAGGACACACTATTACTTAGATAAAAGTCTAAGTGACTCATATACATCTCATGATTTCACCTCTTGATTAATTGATTGATTTATCAGTTTGCAGAATTACAGTACATTTCAAGTACAACTCAATGCAACAACTGTTAACTGTGAGTGGATGACACCATAAAGCATTACACTCGTTTACAATAGGGCCCACCATTTTCAATTCATCAAAACAATTAGAGACATACGGATATACACAACTAAATAAGTACAAGCCCCTAGCAAAAGTAGCCTGTCATAGAATGTGGAATACAAATGTAAATCAATGTATGTCCACAATGTATAAAGTAAAGTACAGTAAACTACACCTTCCCTCAGAGGGAATCAAACAGGCCTATGTAATGTAACAGGCAGCAGGCCTGTTCTGCAAAATAATCTCTCGTCCATCATGTAGACAAACATTACCCTCTAGTGGCCAACCATAGCAACTGCCAAAATTGAAATAAAATGGACTATAGGCTATAAGTTATGGTTAAACTTATACATGGTCGAGGTAGTCTATAAAATATGACAACATATATCATTGTGGGTGTCATAATTAGCACACTCGCCATTTGTTCTTTATTTAATCCTATGTTTTTGTGACTCCATGCCTCGCACACACAAAGTCTCATATCCATAGTGTGAGCAGTCTCATTCCTGTGCAGTTTGTTCACATTGCAGCAAATGAATCCTTGGTGCAAAGTTCAAATTGCACCTCCGACTCCCTAATTGCTTGATTTAAAATAAAAATAGGAATATTTTCACTCTGCATAAACTATAAGATCACCCCAGGTATTCAGTTTGAATTAATTGCAGAATATGTGTGTGCTTTTTAAAGGAACACTGTGGAACTACAGCAGCTGTGGAACTACAGCAGAAAAATGAAGATTCTGGTTCTCATCTTGGTGCTCCATGCGGTTGTGATAAGAGGTAGGATAGTCTTTATTGAGTTGTTGTCGCACAGTCACACAAACATTTAATTTAGTTATGCTCTGATAATTTTTTTTACAAGTTTTGGTTTTAACTAACTCACAATTCCTCATGAAATGTTTTTAGAATATAAGAATAGAATACATTATATAATTTAAAGATATTTGCTTACAGAAGGCTTTGTCTTTGCTTTAAACAGGCAGCTACATCTTCTTCGACAATGAATTCCCCATTACAGCTGAATCTGGGACCAGTGCTGTAATTGAGTGTACTTTCATTAATCCGGCTGATGTCCAACCCACTTCTGTAATACTGATGAAGTGTGAATCTGACCCTGATTGTGTTGGTGATGATGACATCATCTTCGATTCCGAGGATGCCAATGCAGCTAAGGGCCAGTTCACGCTCTTGCAGCCAGATCTGAGCAAAAAGAACTGCAGTATCCGCATCGATGACCTTGAGACATCGATGTCTGGATCCTATACCATTGGAATTAATGGTCAATGGAAGGGACGCCCTCATTTCATAAGGACTATAAATAAAAAGTACATCATAGTCACAGGTAACTATGAACTATATACTTTTATACTCCTGTATACTGTACACTGCACTGCTTTGAGGAAACATTTATTTTCACTTTCATGTGATTTTATAGTGCATTCACTTTTCTTGTTTGCCCTCAGCCTATCAAAAGATAGAATCTCTGACAGTCGCCACAGGGGTTCTGGCTGTCGCCACAGGGGTTCTGGCTGGTGTTGCGGCTCTGATGGCAATATTTCATTGTATCAGGTGCAGTGTTACAATCTCTCTATAATCTCCATCATGTTTTAAAATGTTATTGAGAAATAATAAACAATATTCCTTAATCATTTAACTAAACAATTGTTAAGATTATTTTTTTCTCTCAAAATGTCTACTCAGATGCAGAAAGAGCCGCAGAGGACTGAGAGACCAGGCAGAGGCCACAGAGATGGTGATTCCTGAAGATCAGCAGGTATTATTAACTCCACTTTGTATATCATTGATGTTTGAGACGTTTCTGAGTTGTCGTTACGAGTCTAAGCTTCCACCAAACATGTGTTTGTTAGAAGAAAGGGTTTCATCACTGACCTATACTCATATCTATTCCACATTGTTCAAAATGTTCACAGACAGGAGGACGACAAGTAGACGGTT
This sequence comes from Protomyctophum bolini, assembly GCF_963924005.1. Taxonomy (NCBI): domain Eukaryota; kingdom Metazoa; phylum Chordata; class Actinopteri; order Myctophiformes; family Myctophidae; genus Protomyctophum; species Protomyctophum bolini. The sequence continues at coordinate 45,908,653 of NC_137867.1, read as the reverse complement.
TCAATGGGCAGACCTTCCAGGACGAAGGAGGTAAGACAGTTGTCGGCAGTTCCTGGAACCCTGCACTGACCTCTGAGGAGAATGTGGAAAGCAAAGCCCAGCTTGCGCATGCACATGCGCAGTCGAACACCACCCGACTGCGCATGACTGTGGCACAGAATGTGGATGATGCACATTATACATGTAAGATGAATCTGTCAGTAGATTTGCCATTAGGGATAAGTTTGATCTGCAATAGGGCATTCAGCACAGCAAGTGAAACAGACACACATTATGATTAATGGTAAACTTGCAGCCTCAAGCACATCCTAACAGCATCAACAGGTGCTATCTATTCTAGTGAAAATTCTTACGGGCCCTCCAATGTGTGAACCTGTGAGGCCTATTTTGCCTTTCTTTTTAGTTTTTAAACATGCACTACTCAGCACATGTCAGCTCCAATTAAATAATATCTCCTAACATTGTTCTTATTCTGTATGTCCCGTTAGTGGCCCTGCCCTTTCCTCGGCTCCAGACCTCCATGATGTGCCCTCCCTCCACACAGGGAGAGCAGCCTCCACCTTCTCCTTCAACCACATCATCTTCTTCAACACCTCCGCCTGACTTTAAACCCCCTCCACCCCCCTGGCGCGTCCCTCGGCACCAGACCTCCATGATGCGCCCTCCCTACGCACAGGGAGAGCTGCCTCCTCCTCCCCCGCCACCCCCCCAGTGCTTCCCTCAGCTCCAGACATCCTCCATGAGTCCTCCCTCTGCACAGGGAAAGCTGCCTTCTCCTGCCCCGCCAAAGCCCCCACGCACCTCCTCCATGAGTCCTCCCTCTGCACAGGGAAAGCTGCCTTCTCCTGCCCCGCCAAAGCCCCCACGCACCTCCTCCATGAGTCCTCCCTCTGCACAGGGAAAGCTGCCTTCTCCTGCCCCGCCAAAGCCCCCACGCACCTCCTCCATGAGTCCTCCCTCTGCACAGGGAAAGCTGCCTTCTCCTGCCCCGCCAAAGCCCCCACGCACCTCCTCCATGAGTCCTCCCTCTGCACAGGGAAAGCTGCCTTCTCCTGCCCCGCCAAAGCCCCCACGCTCCCCTTGGCTCCAGACCTCCTCCGTGAGTCCTCCCTCTGCACAGGTAGAGCTGCCTTCTCCTGCCCCGCCAAAGCCCCCACGCTCCCCTTGGCTCCAGACCTCCTCCGTGAGTCCTCCCTCTGCACAGGGAGAGCTGCCTTCTCCTGCCCCGCCAAAGCCCCCACGCTCCCCTTGGCTCCAGACCTCCTCCGTGAGTCCTCCCTCTGCACAGGGAGAGCTGCCTTCTCATTCCGCTTCAACCACATCTGCTTCCTCCTTCCCACTCTGCTCCGCATCCCCCACCTCCATCAGCTCCCCAGCACTCCGTGGCCACGACCGTGTGTTGCACCAAAGCCCAGCAGAAGTGGACCTCCCCCTGTTGCACCAAAGCCCAGCATCTGTGAAGCGTGGTGAGCTTGTATATCGACTAATTATGCCACGCAACATCATCACAAAACAAACTATAAATCAAGCTTAAGACAGGAAGCTGTTTCACATGTTGTTCTACTGTGTCTCCTGTAGGTCGCAGAGTGACCTTTGCAGCCGCCAGCAGCTCTTCCAGAAGGAGCGCAATGCCGTGCACTCCTCTATCAACAACTGATGATGAAGATGATGGCAGTGTTTATTTTTAGCCCAGCGATTGGCTGAGGATCGCCAGTCACTAGTCAGTCTCCAGTGGAAAGATTGATAATGGGACGTCCCAGATTAGAATTTTGGCGGGTCGCTGTGTAGTGTGTGCCAATTTACATGCATGTCATTGATTTTTTAAATGACCAAAGGGTGGGTTCAGCTTAAATGATCCGCTACCGTAATCCGTTACCTAGTTACCTTTTCCAAAAACAATCCCCTTAATACTTACATTTAAGACCTATATTTCCCTGTTTTTTCTGTTGCGACAAAGGGAAAATAATCCATTTGCGCTGTTTTTGAATGAATGAGCTCCGTCAATGAATGAATCATCTGATGAAGATGAGCCGTGCCAGAGTGCTTACTTTTAGCCCAGCGATTGGCTGAGGGTCTCCAGTCAGTTCTTAGGCATCCATGAGAACGGTGTGTGTTGTTTTTGACAATAGACCAGAGTAACATGCAGTTGTTTTTTGGACTGTATTTAAATTAATTTTACTTGTTTATAAAGCTTTAAATGGTCTTGCACCCACCCACAATATGGTGAAGCAGCTTTCTGCTTCTATGGACCGATGGCCTGGAATAAACTCCCAATCCTGCACCTTAGACTTGCACCCTCTCTTAGGGTGACCAGATCCAAACTGTTCATTTGAGGGACAGAAGTATCGCTTGTGTGGGACAAGCGATACTGGAGTACTGGGTTAGCAACATACTACTTGAGTTGCTATTAAATGCCTTGATGTCATATTCGACCATAGGCCTATTAGCTATCATTTATAAACTCAACTCATTTTGTTTTAAAAATCATACTTTATTTTTATGCCATTTTAACAGGCTTAAAAACACATCTTGCAGGAAGAGACAATGAGAGAGCTTTACAACAGAAGGCCAACTATTAGGGGACCAACTAGGGCATTTGCCAGTCACAATGTGGGACAGGGTCTCAATTTGTGGGACGCCTGCAAAATCTTGGAAATGAGGGACTGTCCCACGCAAAGAGAGACATCTGGTTTAAAACACAGCTTAAGAACTACTTTTTTACTCTAGCATTTGGCTTTACCTTTTATCTCTCTGTTATTCCCACTGCTCTGCCTATTTTAATGCCTTTTTATGCCTCCGTTTTGCTTTTCACTGACCTTGCTCTATTTTAATGTTGTTTGATGTTTGTAGCACTGTAACACTGTTAACAGGAGCCCTCGTACAAGGTTTCTTTGACTATGCATCCACCTCCTGGTACCACAGCACCTCAAAGGCCCTTAAAACAAGGCTCCAGACCTCCCAAAACAAACTGGTCAGGCTCTTACTTGGCCTCACCCCCCGAACCCACCTCACCCCTGCCCACTTTGACAGGCTGGGATGGCTTAGGGTCGACGACAGAGTACAGCATCTTGCAATGGGTCTGGTCCACAAGATTCGATACACCACCAAGATACCCATGTACCTGTCTAAATACTTCCTTAATGTAAACGAAGTCCACACCCACAACACCAGAGGGAGTGCAACAAACCATGTACAACCCAGATTCGGCACAAACAAGGGACTAAATTATTTTCGCTTCTATGCGACCAAAATGTGGAACGCCCTACCAACAGTCATTAAGACATGTGAATCCCTTGGCTCCTTCAAAACTGCTCTCAAAGGGCACCTACGGATGGCTGCAATTCGAAACTGGCCTCTGTAAAAGCTGATTTTTTATCTGGATTGTACTATGTTTTTGTATGGATGTGGTGTTGGGTGCCTGCACATATGCACACATGGCATCAACGCATGGTGTTGTGTGCAGGCGCCCTACACTCTGTCTTTCGTTTTCTGTTATCCCCCTGTTCCCCTCACTGTATATATATTTTTTTTCCCTTTTCGCTTCCTATATGATGAATTCCTGTTCTGTTCTTTAACTACATAGAAGTGTCTATTTGTTTGTCTCTAAATGTTTTGATAAATTGAACAATGTGGACCCTGTTGTAAACAAGTGTAAGGCTTAATTGGGTCGTCCACTCACAGTTAACAGTCTTTGTATTGAGTTTGTGCTTGAAATGTACTGTAATTCTGCAAACTGTTAATAAAGATTTCAATCAATCAATCAAAAGTGTATTTTGAATGTATTTTGACTGTGCCTTGATTTTCATGTTTTCTGTCTTTTGTATTTTTTCCCTGTAAAGCACTTTGCGCTGCACTCGTGTCATGAAAGGTGCTCTATAAATATAGTTTATTATCATTATTATTATTATTATTATTAATAATACAATTCAATAAATATGTCAAGTTTGCCTGAGTCCAGAGAGATAGAGACCAGAGAGAATTACCAGCAAAAATACAGACCTGAAAAGATAAACTGAAAGAGAGAAAAGAAAGTGGGCAGGTTCGATACTTAAAGACGTAGGTAAATGAAAAATATGACAAAACAATTGGATATTTTCCATCTTTGTGTATTTTATAAAAATCTAATTTTAATTACTTCCTTTGAACGAAAATGTGCTGTGTGTGATGACGTGTCGAGTCCTGCATGAATAAAAGTGAATCTTGATTTCATCCACCCGTTTGATTCCCATCGCTGCATGTTCCTCCAAAAACAGCTGGTTTTGAATCTTGAACTACTCCAGTGTATTACTCGTTTTAAACTTAAATGTCACGCTACAATACGTATCTGAAAACATTATAGGTTAAGCCGCAAGCTTTGTTGTCCGTCTCTCTGTGACATGTAAACAAACAAACTCAACGCACGTGTCGCGCATGTAGCAGACGTTGTACTGTACCTGACGTTGATTGGTTCAAAAACACACAGCTTTCCATTTCAGATTGAAACTTCGAAATAAAATGAACAAAAAAGCCACTGCACTAGACCTTTAAAGTGAATAGGCCCCAGCTCATTAAAGAAATTAATACTTTCATCCACTCTCACATCATATGGGTACTTGATAGGTCACCATAGTTACCCACTGAATGGTACTCCATATATAGAGTTATCCAACTACTAACCTTTCAATGGCTCTGTAACCTATCCAAGTCTGACATCACAAACTCCATGTTTGGACCAGGTTTAGAGCTCCATATATGGAGGCGGGAGAACCATCATGACAATGTAAAACTCCATATATGGATATAGCTGACTTATCGTGACATCAGCGAGATGTCACAAGCATCCAGCCAAGCACTATATAAAGGGTGTTCATTACTCCTTTTTTCATATAGGCTACAAGCAGGATTTACTCCACTCTGCCAACCTCCAAGACAAAACTTCTTTCGCATTCAACCTTCAAGTTGTGTAGTATTTTTTACGACATAAATATCCAGAGACCCAATACACACCCTGTTCGCTAGACATAATGTACGTCGTGGGCGTCTTCCTGTCCTTGGTGTTCGTGATGTGCCACTTTGGCAGTGCAAACGGAGCTCCAGCACATCTAAATGACATCAGATGCCCAGATCCTGATCTTAATGCTCGGGGTCTCATTATCCAGTCCGGTCAGCATGCCCCACATAAATACGGCGATAGAATCGACTTCATTTGCCGTAGAGATACATTTCTGCCTGTTGGCGCAAAGAATGTCACCTGTGAGTGTGACATTTATGGTGAGTGGTCCCCTCCGCTCCCAGAATGCAAACGCCCTGTCCCCTGTCTCCCACCAACAGGACCAACCACCATCGATTATCCAAATGGAACGCAGTCTGGTGACACAGCCGTGGAAACCGGCAATGTTGGTTCCAATTTGGTAGGTCAAAAAGAAATAACGTTTTTCCTTGCTTGCCTCGTCATTTGCTACAATTGGCGGGGTTTGCCTATGTACAGCAAGTAGAAGAGCGAAAGGTCGCCAGGAGGCAAATGCGGTCGACGGCATGCGGTCGCAACGGGTTCCTAACGCCAAATCAAATGGGTTCAGATCTGAGCCAAGTCTCCAGAGGAGGTTCGTCTGAAGCCTGTCCTGCATGGGGTATCCGGACGTAAAAACAATTCCATCAAGGAGCCAACAATGGATCACCTTCCTCAGGCAGGGGGAACCTGCAGAACACTCCAGTAAGAGATCCCCCACCCTCCAAGCTGTTAACACCAGGGGCCCAATGGAAGATGGAAGTGGACCCCACCCTCCAAGCTGTTAACACCAGGGGCCCAATGGAAGATGGAAGTGGACCCCACCCTCCAAGCTGTTAACACCAGGGGCCCAATGGAAGATGGAAGTGGACCCCACCCTCCAAGCTGTTAACACCAGGGGCCCAATGGAAGATGGAAGTGGACCCCACCCTCCAAGCTGTTAACACCAGGGGCCCAATGGAAGATGGAAGTGGACCCCACCCTCCAAGCTGTTAACACCAGGGGCCCAATGGAAGATGGAAGTGGACCCCACCCTCCAAGCTGTTAACACCAGGGGCCCAATGGAAGATGAAAGTGGACCCCACCCTCCAAGCTGTTAACACCAGGGGCCCAATGGAAGATGAAAGTGGACCCCACCCTCCAAGCTGTTAACACCAGGGGCCCAATGGAAGATGGAAGTGGACCCCACCCTCCAAGCTGTTAACACCAGGGGCCCAATGGAAGATGAAAGTGGACCCCACCCTCCAAGCTGTTAACACCAGGGCCGAGTTTAAGATGGATGTGGACCTATGGGCTGCATAGCTCCAGGTCCCACAGGACATCTGCAGCACCACTTTATGCAGCCGTGAAGTCAGCACTACTGATCGAGCCGACGGTGCCATACAATAATATTATACAATACGGCCTTGCATTGATTATGAAACAAAAACAAGTAAACAGCATGACGATGATTTTGTTGGGGGGAAATAAATATATAAATATTAAAGAGGATTTTTATGTTCCCACATGCCTGGTAGCACTACCAACTTTTTTACATTTTTATTAATTTTCATATTATATCCTTTAGTCCGGCAGCGAACGGCTTCTTTTGTTTAAATATGCCCATATATACCCATATGCCCATATATGGGCATGCCCATATATGGGCATGCCCACTACAACATAATGAAATTGTATTATTAGTTTCTCATATATGGGCATATGAGCATGCCCATATATGGGCATTCCATATGTTGATCTGTCCACATCAAACCCTGTACACTCAAAACATGCTCCATATATGGCCAGTACAGAATTAATTTCGTATGTTGATCTGACCCCCCATGCCAAAGCGCCAGTGCTCGCCCAGCAGTCTGTTGTCACCTAGGCGGACGCTCAGGCGTTTTACTGGTAATACAAAACCGCTCTCAAAGGGCACCTACGGACGGCTACAATTCGAAACTGGCCCCCGTAAAATCTGAATCCCCCACCCACCCTATTTCCCCTCACTGTGTTTTTTTCCCTTTTTACCTCCTATATGATGCTTTCCCGTTTATGGCTATATATATATATAAGTGTTTATTTGTGCGTCTCTAAATGTTATGATGAATTGAACATGGTACCCTATTGTAAACATTGTAATGCTTTCTGGTGTCGTCCACAGTTAACAGTTTTGTATTGAGTTGTGCTTGAAATGTACTGAAATTTAATCAATCAATAATAATGTGTAGCCTACATAATATGTAGCCTATATGTATATAATTCTACATCTCACCTCAAACCCTTAGATCTCCATATATGGAGCTGACCTGTTCTGACATTCCATATTGATCCACTCGTCCTTCCTCTTCGATGTCTCCTTGATGTGTGTTGGCCTCATATAGTGACCATATCAAGCTATGCTGCCTCCACTTGGCCGGACATTGACACTGCAGGGCCTTGCTTAATGAGAAAAATATATATATCTGGTCTCGCCTCCCGTCAGTCTCGGTCTTGACTCGGACTCGACCCCCTCCCACATCTTGACTCGGTCTCTGACTCACACCCCCACTACTGGACCCATCTTGTAGATAGCTTGTGCCATCCTCCTCCACTGTGGCTGCAAACGTCATGTACTGTATAGGCTATATTGTAAATACAAAGCAAATTCTGCAAAGCTGGAGTCTGTTGCACCTCAATATATGCTGTAGAAGTTGTATGATTGGGAAAAAAGTAATCTCCCTGCGTGCGTGCGTGCATGGAACATCAAGGAGGTGAAGGTGAATTGGATGAGAGCTTGGAGTATATATATATTCTAAGGATGAGAGCAGAAAGAAGAAGTCATAATTATGCAGAAGCGAGCGGTAAAGAGAGTGGAGGAGCAGAGTGAGATGGCAGATAGAGACTCAATACAAGGGGATGAGAGGAATGTAAAATGTGACACATATGTAGGCCTATGGAGAAAAAAAAACTAGATTGGAAACATGAAAGAATTAAGAGGATACTGGAAGCAGCTAGACCAGGGGTCAGCAACCTTTTTGACATGAAGTGCCATGTTTTTATTTCCTTGATAGTCATTGTGCCATATAAAATCAAAGAAAGTCTTGGAAATGAGGGACTGTCCCACGCAAAGAGAGACATCTGGTCACCCTACCCTCTGACATTTTTAAAATACAGCTTAAGACCTACTTTTTTAGTCTTGCAATTGGCTTTACCTTGTATCTCTCTGTTATTCCCACTGCTCTGCCTATTTTAATGCCTTTTTATGCCTCTGTTTTTCTTTCCACTGACCTTGCTCTATTTTAATGTTGTTTGATGTTTTTAGCACTGTGTATTTTGAATGTATTTTGACTGTGCCTTGATTTTTATGTTGTCTGTCTTTTGTATTTTTTCCCTGTAAAGCACTTTGCGCTGCACTCGTGTCATGAAAGGTGCTCTATAAATATAGTTTATTATTATTATTATAGCTTTCCATTTCAGATTGAAAGTTCGAAATAAAATGAACAAAAAAGCCACTGCACTAGACCTTTAAAGTGAATAGGCTCCCAGCTCATTAAAGAAATTAATACTTTCATCCACTCTCACATCATATGGGTACTTGATAGGTCACCATAGTTACCCACTGAATGGTACTCCATATATAGAGTTATCCAACTACTAACCTTTCAATGGCTCTGTAACCTATCCAAGTCTGACATCACAAACCAGGTTTAGAGCTCCATATATGGAGGCGGGATAACCATCATGACAATGTAAAACTCCATATATGGATATAGCTGACTTATCGTGACATCAGCGAGATGTCACAAGCATCCAGCCAAGCACTATATAAAGGGTGTTCATTACTCCTTTTTTCATATAGGCTACAAGCAGGATTTACTCCACTCTGCCAACCTCCAAGACACAACTTCTTTCGCATTCAACCTTCAAGTTGTGTAGTATTTTTTACGACATAAATATCCAGAGACCCAATACACACCCTGTTCGCTAGACATAATGTACGTCGTGGGCGTCTTCCTGTCCTTGGTGTTCGTGATGTGCCACTTTGGCAGTGCAAACGGAGCTCCAGCACATCTAAATGACATCAGATGCCCAGATCCTGATCTTAATGCTCGGGGTCTCATTATCCAGTCCGGTCAGCATGCCCCACATAAATACGGCGATAGAATCGACTTCATTTGCCGTAGAGATACATTTCTGCCTGTTGGCGCAAAGAATGTCACCTGTGAGTGTGACATTAATGGTGAGTGGTCCCCTCCGCTCCCAGAATGCAAACGCCCTGTCCCCTGTCTCCCACCAACAGGACCAACCTGCAATGTTGGTTCCAATTTGGTAGGTCAAAAAGAAATAACGTTTTTCCTTGCTTGCCTCGTCATTTGCTACAATTGGCGGGGTTTGCCTATGTACAGCAAGTAGAAGAGCGAAAGGTCGCCAGGAGGCAAATGCGGTCGACGGCATGCGGTCGCAACGGGTTCCTAACGCCAAATCAAATGGGTTCAGATCTGAGCCAAGTCTCCAGAGGAGGTTCGTCTGAAGCCTGTCCTGCATGGGGTATCCGGACGTAAAAACAATTCCATCAAGGAGCCAACAATGGATCACCTTCCTCAGGCAGGGGGAACCTGCAGAACACTCCAGTAAGAGATCCCCCACCCTCCAAGCTGTTAACACCAGGGGCCCAATGGAAGATGGAAGTGGACCCCACCCTCCAAGCTGTTAACACCAGGGGCCCAATGGAAGATGGAAGTGGACCCCACCCTCCAAGCTGTTAACACCAGGGGCCCAATGGAAGATGGAAGTGGACCCCACCCTCCAAGCTGTTAACACCAGGGGCCCAATGGAAGATGGAAGTGGACCCCACCCTCCAAGCTGTTAACACCAGGGGCCCAATGGAAGATGGAAGTGGACCCCACCCTCCAAGCTGTTAACACCAGGGGCCCAATGGAAGATGAAAGTGGACCCCACCCTCCAAGCTGTTAACACCAGGGGCCCAATGGAAGATGGAAGTGGACCCCACCCTCCAAGCTGTTAACACCAGGGGCCCAATGGAAGATGAAAGTGGACCCCACCCTCCAAGCTGTTAACACCAGGGGCCCAATGGAAGATGAAAGTGGACCCCACCCTCCAAGCTGTTAACACCAGGGGCCCAATGGAAGATGGAAGTGGACCCCACCCTCCAAGCTGTTAACACCAGGGGCCCAATGGAAGATGAAAGTGGACCCCACCCTCCAAGCTGTTAACACCAGGGGCCCAATGGAAGATGGAAGTGGACCCCACCCTCCAAGCTGTTAACACCAGGGGCCCAATGGAAGATGAAAGTGGACCCCACCCTCCAAGCTGTTAACACAGGGCCGAGTTTAAGATGGATGTGGACCTATGGGCTGCATAGCTCCAGGTCCCACAGGACATCTGCAGCACCACTTTATGCAGCCGTGAAGTCAGCACTACTGATCGAGCCGACGGTGCCATACAATAATATTATACAATACGGCCTTGCATTGATTATGAAACAAACAAAAACAAGAAAACAGCATGACGATGATTTTGTTGGAAGGAAATAAATAAATAAAATACATAAATATTAAAGAGGATTTTTATTTTCCAACATGCCTGGTATCATAGAAACCAACTTTATTTTATTTATTAATTTTTACTAAATATCCTTTAGTCCAGCAGCCGACAGGCTTATTTTGTTTAAAGTGGGAATGCTACTTAAAGCATAAGGAAAGTTTGATATTTTTTATTTTTTTTCCTGCCATGGGATGTTAATGGTAGGGTCACAAGAACCTCCTATAAAAATGGTGATGTAATCAATATTAAGCCCATATATGGGCATATATGTTCACTTCAAGGGAAAAGGCCCGCTCTACTCAGACAGTCTTATAAAGTTTCAGGCGTGTGCTGGGTGCAGATTCAAAGCGAACATATAGATACAATTATTAACATTTCAGCGCGCAGGCCGTCGTCAGTGTGACACAGGCCTGCGCGCCGAAACGTGTTTGTCTGTCTGGTATTTAATGCTATCATTATTAAACAAAGACTTTTTATTGTATTCATTTTCTATATGCCCATATATGGGCATGCCCACTACAACATAATTAATTACATTGTATTATTAGTTCTCATATATGGGCATCCCTGATGTCATCATTATTAAGTCCATATATGGAGATCCCTGATGTCATCATTATTAAGTCCATATATGGAGATCCCTGATGTCATCATTATTAAGTCCATATAGATCCCTGATGTCATCAATATTAAGTCCATATATGGAGATCCCTGATGTCATCATTATTAAGTCCATATATGGAGATCCCTGATGTCATCAATATTAAGTCCATATATGGAGATCCCTGATGTCATCCATATTAAGTCCATATATGGAGATCCCTGATGTCATCATTATTAAGTCCATATATGGAGATCCCTGATGTCATCAGTATTAAGTCCATATATGGAGATCCCTGATGTCATCAATATTAAGTCCATATATGGAGATCCCTGATGTCATCAATATTAAGTCCATATATGGAGATCCCTGATGTCATCAATATTAAGTCCATATATGGAGATCCCTTATCTTATGTCATCAATATTGGCCAGAAACTGTACATCTGACCTCAAACCTGACCTGTTCTGACATTCCTCATGTGTTGATCCTTCCCCATCCATCCTTCCTCTTTCGATTTTTTATTTTTGTATACTTTTTATCCCACGATTTTGTAACCCAGTTTTTTCACCCAGTGCCAATTATCTAATGCAATCCAGGGCGCTACACTTCCTCTGCCAACCTGGGGGGGGGGGGGGGGGGGGCAGCGGACTGACCTCATGCCACCTTCTATGCATGAGGAGTGCAAGCTGCTTCTTTTCACCTGACAGGGGGGAGTTTCCCTGGCCGGACGTAGCGCGTGGAAGCAACACGTTATTCCGACAGGTCCTTTCCCCTCCATCAGGCGCCCCGGCTGGCCAGCGGGAGGTAGTTTTAGAGATCAGGATTACTGCATGTTTTTTGTGAGGGGACACAGGGAGAACATGCAAATTCCACACAGAAAGGCCCTTTCACCAACCCCACCTCGGGTATATGACGTGGAGGAGGGAACACTCCCCCAGGGCCCACAGCGTCCCCAGCGGGAATCAAACCCAGGATGTCTCCCTTTTGACTGATACCTGTCCATTTAAAGTCTAGACGGGCCTGCCCCAAAGTTATTAGTGCAGCCGCACCCGGTTCTCAACAGGCCCTACCTGGGCCCTCATCAAACCCTGTACACTCAAGACACTGCGGCAGCGTCTGCACCACAGGGGCAGACACGGCACCTGTTCTGACATTCCATATGTTGATCTGACCACATCAAACCCTGTACAATTAGGACATGCTCCATATATGGCCAGTACAGAATTATTACTGGTAATACAAAAACACCCACCCTTTTTCCCCTCACTGTATATGTTTTTGTTTCTTTTTTCTCCTTTTTACCTCCTCTATGTTGACTTCCTGTTTATGGCTATATGGAAGTGTTTATTCGTACGTCTCTAAATGTTATGATGAATTGAACATGGTACCCTATTGTAAACAAGTGTAATGCTTTCTCGTGTCGTCCACAGTTAACAGTTTTGTATCGAGTTGTGCTTGAAATGTACTGAAATTCTCCAATCTGTTAATAAATACTTCAATCAATCAATCAATAATAATGTGTAGGCTACATATGTAGCCTATATGTATATACTTCTACATCTCACCTCAAACCCTTAGATCTCCATATATGGAGCTGACCTGTTCTGACATTCCATATTGATCCACTCCTGTCTACTTGATGTGTGTTGGCCTCATATAGTGACCATATCAAGCTATGCTGCCTCCACTTGGCCGGACATTGACACTGCAGGGCCTTGCTTAATGAGAAAAAAAGATATATCTGGTCTCGCCTCCCATCAGTCTCGGTCTTGACTCGGACTCGACCCCCTCCCACACTCAGTCTTGACTCGGACTCGACCCCCTCCCACACTCAGTCTTGACTCGGTCTCTGACTCACGCATGTTTACTGGACCAGTAAAGCTTGCGCCATCCTCCTCCACTGTGGCTGCAAAAGTCATGTATATAGGCTATATAGCCTATATGTAGTAAATACAAAGCAAATTCTGCAAAGCTGGTCCATTCACTATCATTATTTTCTTCTTCTAAAATGTTCAGGATGTATGATTGTTGTTAGAGAAATAAAATAACCCGCACTCCCAGACTCGATCTCTCCCCAGTCAAAGTTCAATGAATGTGAATTTGAATTAATATTGAATTATGTGTAGGGTGTCATTTGCATTCAGATGTGCTTTAAATTTGTGCAGGAGGATGCTAAACGCACACCAGTAGTGGTGCCAGAAACATCTACAAAGATAAGTCTTAAGAAGACAAAAGAGTGGCCGCACACACCGATAGCCAAAATGCTGATTATTTATTAGGATGCAGAGTATATAGGAACCAACGTTTCGGCAGATACAACTGCCTTCTTCAAACTTTAAATTTAACACACTTTACTATATAAATATACATTTAATTTTAACAGAGAAATCCGCTCTCACACTTGTTTAAAGTGGGAATGCTACTTAAAGCATAAGGAAAGTTTGATATTTTAGATTTTTTTCCCACAAGAAACTCCTATAAAAGATTTGTGATGTAATCGATATTAAGCCCATATATGGGCATGCCCATATATGTTCACTTCAAGGGAAAAGGCCCGCTCTACTCAGACAGTCTTATAAAGTTTCAGGCGTGTGCTGGGTCACAGATTCAAAGCGAACATATAGATAAAATAATTAACATTTCGGCGCGCAGGCCTTCGTCAGTGTGACACAGGCCTGCGCGCCGAAACGTGTTTGTCTGTCTGGTATGACTGCTGATAGATAAAATGGGTCTTATCTGTTTACAAACTAATGTCCAGTGGTCAATGTCCCATATTCTCCTTTTCCTGAACTATGACCCAGGCCGGATCATTGATATTGTCACCTTAAATCATCCTTTTACTCTTGGCCTACTGCCTGTTTATACAGCGATGTTCCTAATCATCCTAAATGTCATGTCATTCAGGTTTATGGCCAAAATATGTTTTCATCTGTCCCATTTAATATCTTGTTGACTCCTTATTCAGTCTCCATGTTGTCTGCCACCAGCCACAAACGTGCAATAATGAAGTGTCTATTATGGTTTGAGTCTACATGCATATGACCTTGGCCGAGTGAGATAGCTGCTCACTGAGTCAGGGAGCGTTCTTTCTCTGCCGAAAGGCAACGCCTGCCTAGGCGCTCTCCAGGCTTCAATGGGCCTCAATGACTGAACCAAGGAAGAAGAACTCTGCGTCGCTACGCCATCCTCATCATCTAGGCGTTGCACTAATGAAAGAGCGCCAACACTGGTCTTGTCATCTGACATGGCGGACATGAAACATCTACAGCCAATGAACATTATATCAACAAATCTGACGTGATCTGCAGTATTTAGCCTGGAACAAATTCTGTGAAGAGGAGTTCAGGTCCGGAGTTCAGTTCGGAAGTTCAGTTCAGCTTCGGGTTCTTTTGGAATCAACAATTGATTATTCTAAATGATATTGATGTAAATACTATTATCTGAACCATGTAGCACATTCTCTATGTAAGTTGACTTTATACCTACTAAAATAATGGTTAAACCTTAAACTCTCTCCGAACTTTATTTCATCTGCCTCCAAACCATTTTTTAAGGTATGTTTCTATTTTTGGTACAGTGATGGTCATTTAAAGGGCTATTCACTCATTTTAAGGTAAATACAGCACGGTATTTAATTGGTCTCACTGCTGAGCTATCGAAGGTATAGATTTACAATGTTTTCTTAATTATACAGTCCTTTCAAAGCTATCGTCATTAAAAGATGGATTATATTTTTTAAATTTATCAGCTGCTGCGGAGCACTATCATTATTAAACAAAGACTTTTTATTTTATTCATTTTCTATATGCCCATATATGGGCATGCCCACTACAACATAATTAAAATACATTGTATTATTATAGTTCTCATATATGGGCATCCCTGATGTCATCAATATTAAGTCCATATATGGAGATCCCTGATGTCATCAATATTAAGTCCATATATGGAGATCCCTGATGTCATCAATATTAAGTCCATATATGGAGATCCCTGATGTCATCAATATTAAGTCCATATATGGAGATCCCTGATGTCATCAGTATTAAGTCCATATATGGAGATCCCTGTTGTCATCAGTATTAAGTCCATATATGGAGATCCCTGATGTCATCAATATTGGCCAGCAACTGTACATCTGACCTCAAACCTGACCTGTTCTGACATTCCTCATGTGTTGATCCTTCCCCATCCATCCTTCCTATTTCGATTTTTTTTTAGTATACTTTTTATCTCACAATTTTGTAACCCAGTTTTTTCACCCAGTGCCAATTATCTAATGTAATCCAGGGCGCTACACTTCCTCTGCCAACCTGGGGGGGGGGGCAGCGGACTGACCTCATGCCACCTTCTATGCATGAGGAGTGCAAGCTGCTTCTTTTCACCTGACAGGGGGGAGTTTCCCTGGCCGGACGTAGCGCGTGGAAGCAACACGTTATTCCGACAGGTCCTTTCCCCTCCATCAGGCGCCCCGGCTGGCCAGCGGGAGGTAGTTTTAGAGATCAGGATTACTGCATGTTTTTTGTGAGGGGACACAGGGAGAACATGGAAAATCCACACAGAAAGGCCCTTTCACCAACCCCACCTCGGGTATATGACGCGGAGGAGGGAACACTCCCCCAGGGCCCACAGCGTCCCCAGCGGGAATCGAACCCAGGATGTCTCCCTTCTGACTGATACCTGTACATTAAAAGTCTAGACGGGCCTGCCTCAAAGTTATTAGTGCAGCCGCACCCGGCAGCCGTTCTCAACAGGCCCGAAAATTAAGGCCCGGCCCTACCTGGGCCCTCATCAAACACTCAAGACACTGCTGCAGCGTCTGCACCACAGGGGCAGACACGGCACCTGTTCTGACATTCCATATGTTGATCTGACCACATCAAACCCTGTACAATTAGGACATGCTCCATATATGGCCAGTACAGAATTATTACTGGTAATACAAAACCACCCACCCTTTTCCCCCTCACTGTATATGTTTTTGTTTCTTTTTTCTCCTTTTTACCTCCTCTATAGGTAGTAGAATAGTAGTAATATAGTAGTCTATAGGTAGAACTTGGAATGGCTTTAGGGTTTGACGACAGTGCAGCAACTTGCAATGGGCCTGGTCTTATACAAGGGGTGGTATAGAGGTGCAAAGCTTAAAAACAGCCGCCCACGCCACCTTTTTAAGAGGCCTGATCCTCCATTAAAACGATAAGAATATAACCAAGGCAACACTGGTTTTGTATAGGACAACTGAATGATTAAAAGGCAAAGTGAATTCTATATATCCAGCTAACACAAGCAGGGACTACGACTCACGAGTATTGGTGTCGTTTGAAGACGTACCGGGGAGAGCCAGAGCGGTGATTCTTCCTCCTCCCTGGTCCTCCTCAGCGGTGGTCTGGTCGCCGTCCTCCATCATCCATTGTGGTGGACTACCGTCTGTCCACGGCACGCTGCAGTATGGCGTCTCTGCTCGTCTCAGTGTCTCCTCTCGTCTCGTCTCACGCGTCTGTCCGCGTTCCATCTCTGGGCAACCCACCACGGGGGCAAGGCCCGGGCAGGCACACACTCTGGGGGTCGTGGCATTTACTGTACGCGTCCAAGTAGGCCTGTCAAAAAAAATCGATTCGAGTTAGAATCGCGATTCTAATGCCGTCCGATTCAGAATCGATTCTCATTTTCCAAAAATCGATTTTTCTAAAAAAAAATGTACCTGTGCATGCAATGCATTATGGCCTGGGTTTCTGCATAGTGCATTTACTACCAGCTAAGCTAAGCCTGCCAATTGTATTTATTTTACACCTGTTTTAATACTAATGTATTGTTCTGGTATTGAGTGAGAAGAGATTTTGTAACTTTTGTACTGGTTCAAATTTGTGCAAGCTAAATAAATGAGACATGTTCTTAACTTCTTACTCTTGGATTTAACCTTTGTGTGTTTAAATCATACTCGTACTAAATGTACTCTGCTTTCATGCCAGAAGACTGGAGTAGATCATGCTAAAATTATATTTAATTGTTTTTAATAAATAAAAAAAAACTGCTTTAGAATCGAAAAAATCTTTTTTGAATCGAGAAACGGAAAAATCGAAAAGATCGTTTTTGAATCGAATCGTCACCCCAAGAATCGGAATCGAATCGAATCGTGGGACACCTAAAGATTCGCAGCCCTATGTCCAAGGGTCTGGCTATACCACTGGCCCGCAGAGACATTGGAGAGGTGTGTCATTGAGGGGGCACAAAAATATGAGCGCTGTTCATGCAGCACTGGAGTGAGACAATAAGCTGGAGTTTGAAATACATATTGTTTTCAACGAGGGCGGCGCAAATATCAGCTATGTTTAGGCATGTGTGCAACATGACAACTGTCTCTGTATTGTTTATATGTTCTGTACTATTAGGCCTAATAATTGTAAACAGTCAACAGCTACGACTGGCCCCCAGCTGCGATCCTGGCCCTTATTGGCCCTTGCATGGTCAGTAGCTGCCCTGCCCTGGACTCCTCAGCTCCTTCTCTCTCCTCTTCCAAACACTCTCTGCTGCTTCTCCTGCAAACACTCTGCTATATAGGCTCTTAATTAGGTAGCCACACCCACCCCAGGTGCAGGCCTTTAATAGCTGCAGGTCCTTGATTAGCATAGCCAGTGGAGAGATGAAAGGTTATACAAAATATAACTCCACAATACAAGTAATTAACAAAATCAAACTAGACTATCAGACTCATAAGCAAAAATAGATCTAAAAAAAAAAAGTAATTTCAAATAAAAACGTGCAAATGTACAAAAACACAAGCAAAAGCATAAAAAGCACGAAAACCAAACACATCTAAAACACACCAGAGGGAGTTCCTCACAGCACTCTCTTCGGCTCAAACAAACTAACCAATTTTGGGCGGGAACCCCTTCACAGTTCATTCATCATCATAGAGTCACATAACACACAATATAAATTATCTCCATAATATAATTAAACATAAGTGTCTCTATATACAAAGTCAAGTTGGTGTGTTCCCCACACAAACCCAGTTAGCATGCTCCCTATACCCTGGAGCCAACTAGCAATCAATCATCAATCTTACAATATAGTGTCAAACAAACACCACCCCAAGGTAAAATAACACAGGAAACTCATTGTAGTCTGATAAATACAGTCCTCTTAGCAGATTTTGCATTGACCTGCATTCTACACCCATTCAGTCAAACCTTACAGCCCAGCCATGTATTACTGAAACAAAGTTAAATCTATCCTATGCCTCCATCTAGTGGACTGAGACTGCATGACCCTTATGGGTCTGTAACTAAGAAAGTTAATTTAACTCTCTGAGAGTGTACAAATGGGTTCATTTGTACACTCTCAGAGTTAAATTAACATTGTCCCAGAGATGCCATTAACCCATTCTGACCTGAGATCAGATTCATACGAGGTTTCCACTGGACACACACTGGTCTGATTAACCCATTCTGACCTGAGATCAGATTAAAAAAATGTCAGTCGTTCTTTGATTTTTCAAAAAATAGCAGATCTACAAGCTCGTAGCGCGCGCTATGAGCTTGTAGATCTGAGCCGTAAAAACCTTCTCTTATGGGGGGGTCCTTGGCATGTAGTTTCAAATGGGGGGGGGGGGGGTCCCGTGTCAATCTGGGGGTCCTTGACATGATAAAGTGTGATAAAGCAATGTAAATACAAGCTATACTACTGTAAAAAAAAGGCAATAGAATATTGATAATTGCAAAGAAAGGACATACATTGACATGGAGCCTATATAAGGTTTTTGTTTAATCCTTTTGTAAGCCACACCTGCAGTTCCCGGCATGAGCTATAGGCCTACAGCAGATTATTATAACTCTATGATACACTGTATCAAGTATAGTATCATACTGTGTGTGTACTTGGTACACACACATTTGAAATGTTTATTTATGTCCACATAATGAGAAGTACAGGAATACCTTGTTACTGTACAAAGGACATAAACACTGCCAGTGCAGTTTGACAGTGGGAGAGCAGCCAGTTACAACGTGCATGGACGGCAAAGCATCGTTACATACAGTACAGCTGACATGTCGGACACAGGGCAGCAGACATAAATCATGGATAAAGGAAACAACGCCTCCTCCAAATTGAGCGGCTTCCTATAATGGCTGAAACTGAGCAATACCTCGCTAACTGCTTGGCTCTCCTTTTGGAAAGGCCGGCCATTTGTAAGCCCCTCACAACCAACTTATGCACATGCCCTAGGCTGCCAAAGATAAAAACTAAAAGTTTACATCTGTAGCCTAGCTGTGAGATGGTCTGCATTAGCTGCTGATACTTCAGCACTTTGGTTAGAAAGGCTTCTTCCAGGCTATAGTCAAAGGTACAGCCGACCTCGAGAATGAACACCTCTCTATGGTTTTCATTTACAACAATGACATCAGGGGTGTTAGCTGAAATGTTAGAGAACACAGAATCATCATTACACAGGTTAAACATCCTCGGCTTCACAGTAGAATGCTTATAAAGCATAATGGAGGACCTGAAAATGGAAGAGATGTCTTTCGATATCAAATCCACTATTCTGTCATGCCTACATATGTAAAGGCCCCTGTAAACATGGCAACCATTTAAGATGTGGGACATGGTTTCAGCTATTTGTTCATGGCCATGATGGATACAGTGAGGAGCATGATTGCCTGGAAACCAGATGGAGAGATTAAGTTTAGAAGGTAGAACCTGTAATCTCGCTTTCAAAGTAAAAACAACAATGCACTCATCAATGGCAACATTTTTGAACACAGAGTGAGAGACAGAATGGTCCGCAGCAGGAAGACATGCAGTCTTTCCTTGTAATCTCAACTCAGTCCAATGTTGTCGCTGTCTTTGTTGTTGCGCCCATAGGAGGCGACATCTGGCATTAGTCAGTGGAAGTTGATGCTCCGTTCCACACACAGTCATAGTCGCTCTGACAGAGATACTGGGGTCAGATATAACATTCTCTGAGGCAGCCACCGCCTCAGAGTTAGACCCTACCCACTCCAGGGTAACGTCAGCCCAGCAGCACATGTCATTTAGGTCTGGCCAGTCCGACCACACACCAAAGCCAGGAGAGCGACTGTCCAGCTTTCCATTGGGTTTCCTCTTGAAGCCCAGGAAGCTAGAGTCCGAACCATTCGCTAGGGGGACCTTCCGTCTTTTTAGGTCCAAGAAAAGAGAAGAACGAGCAAGCCTTCTCACATACTGGTCATCACTGTTCAGCATATTCAACAGATGGGAGACACGCGAAGCAATATAAACCCATTCAAAATTGGGGACCCCCAGACCACCCTCACCTTTACTGTGGAATATAATGTCACGTGTTGTGTGTGTGTTTAGGCCAGTCCATTGTCTCACTAACTGTACAGTTTTGTCAGTCAACTCACGTAGTGACTTTCGTGGAACATGTACATTGGAGAATAGGTGTTGTACTTTGGCTAATGCAATTACTCTGACTGCCTCCAGCTTCATGATTAGTGGTAGGGGCGATGCATGGATTGAATCAAGTCTGCTGGAGTATTCAGAAATGATCTCCTCGACCTGATCTTTCCACTCACCTGCCACATTAAACTTGTGACCCAGGTATGTGTATGTCTGGTGACGCGAATAGACTGTTAGGGGTTTATTGCCAATTGTGAATGCAGGTATTGTATCTGTATTGGAGACACACACACACACACACACACACACACACACACACACACACACACACACACACACACACACACACACACACACACACACACACACACACACACACACACACACACACACACACACACACCTGGCTGCCACGTCATAATGATGGCAGCGTCATGAGACACGGAATTGACAAGTTTGTTTCTTTTTCTTATCAAACTATCACGTGATCACACCTCCGAGTCCTCACACAATAATGGCTTTCAGATTCAGTTGCATTTTGGTCCCCTCCAGACAGACAGGGAGCAGGCAAGACGGAGAGACAGAGAAAGGTATGTGCCCAATATTATATACATGTTGTTATTAATCTGCTATATACAATATTCCATATGCCTATAGCAGCTTAAATTCATATTTAGAAAATGTTTCAGATGATGGAGTAATAAAGTATGATGGTCATGGAAGGCCTAGCTCTGGTCCATATAGCCCTGATCAGGGCCTATAGCTCTGGTCAATAGCCCTGATCAGGGCCTATAGCTCTGGTCAATAGCCCTGATCAGGGCCTATAGCTCTATTTTGAACCATTGATTTTCAAATCAAAACGATGTTGTTTAATAGCCTAATAGACAACAGTTGTTTATTTTATGTGTTCCTTCAATGAAAGCATGATAGCTATACAGTAGGTATTATATTATCCTATCATTAATATTATTCATGTGATGTCTGTTTTGTCTTCATGGTGTAATTTGGTTTGTGTGTGCACATGTAAGGAAAGGAAAGGTATATGTTTACCCAGGGTAACTGGACTAAGCTCAAGAACTTGTTTTTACAGCCAGGCCCTGCTCATATAGAACATTTGATGGTAGGGGTTCAATGCCTTGTCCAAGGGCACTTCAGCGGTGGTCATTTTATAACATGCCGGCCGGGGATATGAACTATAGCGACCTTCCGATATCAGGACCGCTCCGCAAACCGTTCGGCCACCGCTGCCCCACGTGTGTGTGGACAGAAACTTGACTTACATCCAAACTTGTGAAATACCAGCCTTTTGTGGAATTCATGTATTATGGCCTTGGGATGTAATCGTCAACTTATTGTCCTGTGTACTGTGTGGGAGACTGAGCAATTTTCACAGACTTGTGAAGATTGCAATTGGGGGGATTCAAAAAAACTAAATGCAAAAAAAAAGTTGGCTAAATACTGTTCTCTCTCAGCTATTATGGGCAGTCTGTCTATCTGGAGAAGGTGATGAACCCTATAAAGTAATTTGTGTGTGTGTGTGTGTGTGTGTGTGTGTGTGTGTCTGTGTGCGTGCGTGCGTGCGTGCGTGTGTGTGTGTGTGTGTGTGTGTGTGTGTGTGTGTGTGTGTGTGTGTGTGTGTGTGTGTGTGTGCGTGCGTGCGTGCGTGTGTGTGTGTCTGTGTGTGTGTGTGCGTGTGTGCGTGCGTGCGTGCGTGCGTGCGTGTGTGCCAGGGCTGCAAACATTGGACTGGATACTTAACTTTTATCAGGCCTGCTTTCAAATATAGGCCTAAAATACAGACGTTGATTTGATGACACAAGCAATGTTAAGACCCTTCTGTGATAATACGCATTCGTTATTTAAGTGAGCTTCTCTGTATTCTTTATTCAGATGGATCGATTAGCTGCCACCAAAGTATAGCAGTGATGTCAGTTAATTAAAATTAAAATTGGGATAATTGATCGGGTGTCTTTTAAGGAGCCTCTTACTGGGTGCTTCCGTGATTGTAGTTAGTTGGTGACGTGTTCCAAACTGAAATAGCCCTGAACGTTACAGATCTGCAATCTGTTCTGGGTTTTTCTTTGACCATGTGGCCACTAGTAGCCTAGCTGCCTGGTAGCATGACTATATGACGATCTCTCACATACTGTTTTTGTGAATACAGACAAACTGGTTGTTTACTATGACAAATATTCCTAAAGAAACTCACTAAATTGCATGCCAATTAACCTCTCCTCTACTCTGAGCCATGAGAGACATCTGTACTCTGCCTCGCACCCACTGGACAGTGCAGTGCAAGCCTTGTAGATTTATTCTGAGATATTTGAAGCTAGTACTAGTACCAGTACTAGTACCAGTACTAGTACTAGTACCAGTACTAGTACTAGCAGTGGCGTGCACAGATAGACACTAGGGGTGCTCCTTTTGGCAATGTGCTCTTCTTAACCCATTCTGACCTGAGATCAGATTCATACGAGGTTTCCACTGGACACACACTGGTCTGATTAACCCATTCTGACCTGAGATCAGATTCTAAAAATGTCAGTCGTTCTTCGAATTTTTCAAAAATAGCAGACCTACAAGCTCGTATCGCGCCACTCGGTGGCGCGATATGAGCTTGTAGATCTGCTATTTTTCAATAGCTAAAGCATAACATGATGCCAACACCAAAATGGGTGCCCGGTCAGAATGGGTTAATTTGTAATGTGTGGACCATGGTGACATTGATCAATTCTTGATAAAAACGCTTCTACTATATTATTTAGGCCCCCACAATCTAAAGCTATGTTTCTATGTCAGTGGTTCCTCGATTTAAAAAAAATTAGCAGACCTACAAGCTCGTAGCGCGCCACTCGGTGGTGCGCTATGAGCTTGTAGATCTGCTATTTTTCAATAGCTAAAGCATACCATAATGCTAACACCAACATGGGTTCCCGCCCCAAAATGGGTTAAGGCAACCAGCCGGTTCCACGCGCTGCACAAGGTGCCCTTTTTTTTCACACTGTAAAGTAGAGGACCAAGGCAGCTCCCCTGGGGTACACCACACTGTAAACCATTAAAAAAAAACACACACACACACACACACACACACACACACACACACACACACACACACACACACACACACACACACACACACACACACACACACACACACACACACACACACACACACACACACACACACACTGCATCCTATTGGATAAATAACTGTTCATCCAATAAATTGATTGACTAAACCCATATGCACATAATCTCCTTAACAATAACCCCATTCTACAACATCAAATGCTGCACTAAAGTCTATACAGCTCCAAGCATCATTTCTTTGTCAGTATAAGATAACCATTTGTCTGAGCACCAGTATATGACTATGAGTACCAGTAGGGGCACTGCTGTGCCAGAAACAGAGAGAGAGAGAGAGAGAGAGAGAGAGAGAGGGGAGGAGAGGGGGGGAGGGGAGTTGCACTCCAAGGAACAGCAATGTCCGTGTTCACCTATGTGTCCGCCTATATATGTGGCCATGAGCACCAGAATGACTATTAGTACCAGTAGGGGCGCTGTTGTGCCAGAAACAGAGAGAGAGAGAGAGAGAGAGTGCTGCACTGTTGCCTGCTAATGAGAGAGAGAGAGAGAGAGAGAGAGAGAGAGAGAGAGAGAGGAGGGGGGGGAGGGGAGTTGCAACACTCAGTTCACACAGGTGTGATTTTTTTCTTTCTGTTTAACTGTGTAACTTTATTCCTCAATATGCAATACATTTGCCATTTTTCAGTATACCTTTCAAATCTATGGCAGCTTTCTTCAACTGATCTCTTTCTCACATACACGCATGCACTGCCCAGACGCCCCGATTAAGCTGTGGGTCTCTCCCCCCCAGAAACCTTTTAACATAGCCGATGTAAGTTCCGACGTGTGTGTGTGTGTGTGTGTGTGTGTGTGTGTGTGTGTGTGTGTGTGTGTGTGTGTGTGTGTGTGTCAAGGTCATAGCTATACAACAATCCTTTGTGTCCAAATGACAGCATGGTCTAAATGCTTATCACTCCCTCCATAGAGCGTCACAGTGCCGCCCCTGTTCAGAACAGCAAGGGCACCAGAAGAGAATTTCCCATTAATTTTTCCCATAGACTTTTCAAAAAGTATTTATTGAAATACCTTTAAGCCTCGGACAAAGCCAACAGTCAAGTTGACAAATCATGAGTGTCAAGGACACTCATGAGTGTCCCTCATGAGTGTCAAGGACTGTATAAAGAGGACAAGAAGCGAAGACCGTAAGGGCGCCGCCATGTTGATCACATGGTGCTCCATGGAAGGACAGAAACATGCACAATGGGCTTTATGCAGCCTTGGTCTGCAACTGTGCATGTTCCTTTCCTTCCATGGAGCACCATGTGATCAACATGGCGGCGCCCTTACAGTCTTCGCTTCTTGTCCTCTTTAGACAGTCCTTGATGAGTGTGAAATGGCTTGTCTCCACAATATACAATAACAATACACAGTAACAATGTTTCAGGTTGAATATCTGATTTGAAGTAAAGCAAGGTCATCTCCGCACACTGTAGGCTATTCAATTCTCTCTCATGCTTGACTCAACAACACTTCACCCATGAAAGGTCACCATCCGGTTTCCGATTTGATAATTTATGAGAAAATAACAAACCGTTACTTATCATACTAAAATAGTTTTTCAGGTGGGTGTATTTCACCAAAAGAACATGTATACTAGTCCAAACCTGTTCATGAGGGATATGACCCAATCCCTACCTCCCCCCCCCCCCCTCCCTCTCTGTGAGAGAAAGAGAGAGAGAGAGAGAGAGAGAGAGAGAGAGAGAGAGAGAGAGAGAGAGAGAGAGAGAGAGAGAGAGAGAGAGAGAGAGAGAGAGAGAGAGAGAGAGAGAGAGACATTTCATCCTCAAATTATATCCTCAAATTTTTAGGACACAATATTACTTAGATAAAAGTCTAAGTGACTCATATACAGCTCATGATTTCACCTCTTGATTAATTGATTGATTTATCAGTTTGCAGAATTACACTACATTTCAAGTACAACTCAATACAACAACTGTTAACTGTGAGTGGATGACACCATAAAGCATTACACTTGTTTACAATAGGGCCCACCATTTTCAATTCATCAAAACAATTAGAGACATACGAATATACACAACTATATAAGTACAGGCCCCTTGCAAAAGTAGCCTGTCATAGAATGTGGAATAAAAATGTAAATCAATGTATGTCCACAATGTATAACGTAATAATTACAGTAAACTACACCTTCCCTCAGAGGGAATCAAACAGGCCTATGTAATGTAACAGGCAGCAGGCCTGTTCTGCAAAAGAATCTCTCATCCATCATGTAGACAAACATTACCCTCTAGTGGCCAACCATAGCAACTGCCAAAATTGAAATAAAATGGACTATAGGCTATAAGTTATGGTTAAACTTATACATGGTCGAGGTAGTCTATAAAATATGACAACATATATCATTGTGGGTGTCATAATTAGCACACTCGCCTTTTATTTTATCCTATGTTCCTTTGTGACTCAATGCCTCGCACACACAAAGTCTATAGTGTGAGGAGTCTCAAATTCCTGTGCAGTTTGTTCACATTGCAGCAAATTAATCATTGGTGCAAAGTTCAAATTGCAACCTCTGACTCCCTAATTGCTTGATTTAAAATAAAAATAGGAATATTTTCACTCTTCATAAGCTATAAGATCACCCCAGGTATTCAGTTTGAATTAATTGCAGAATATGTGTGTGCTTTTTAAAGGAACACGGTGAGCTGTGGAACTACAGCAGAAGAATGAGGATTCTGGTTCTGATCTTGGTGCTCCATGCGGTTGTGATAAGAGGTAAGATAGTCATAATTGTGTTGTCGTCACACAGTCACATGCACAACCAATTTAGTTATGCTCTGATAAACGTTTTACAAGTTTTGGTTTTAACTATCTCACAATTCATCATGAAATGTTTTTGGAATATATGAATAGAATAAATTAAATAATTTAAAGATATTTGCTTACAGAAGGCTATGTCTTTGCTTTAAACAGGAAGGCTCATCAACTACGACAATGATGACGCCATCATAGCTGAACCTGGAACCAGTGCTGTAATTGGCTGTACTTTCATTTATCCGGCTGAAAGTCCGGATGTCCAACCCACGTCTGTAATACTGATGAGGTGTGACTCTAAACCTGTATGTGGGGTGGATGACATCATCTTCGATTCCGAGGATGCCAATGCCGCTAAGGGCCAGTTCACGCTCTTGCAGCCAGATCTCAGCAAACATAACTGCAGCGTCCGCATCGATGACCTCAGCTTCTCCATGTCTGGATCCTATCAAATTGGGGTTAACGGTCTATGGAAGGGACGCCCTCATCAATTAAGGACTGCAATTAAAAAGCCCATCAAAGTCACAGGTATATGAACTATTGTTAGTTTTATAGTCTGTAGCCTGTATACTGTACACTGCACTTGTGAAACTTTGCTTGTTTGCCCTCAGATGGAAGATGGAAGATGGAAAAGATGGAATTTCTGACAGTCATGCTCGTCATTGCGTTTCTGGCTGGTGTTGTGGCTCTGACTGCAATATATCATTGTATCAGGTGCAGTGTTACAATCTCTCTATATCATGTATAATTCTTTAATTGAAACATTAAACAATATTCCTTAATCATTTAACTAAACAATAATTGTTGACATGCTTCTCTCTCTCTCTCTCTCTCTCAAGATGTCTACCCAGATGCAGAAAGAGCTACAGAGGACTGAGAGACCAGGCAGAGGCCACAGAGATGGTGATTGCGAATGCAGTGAGCACTTACTATGAGACCTAGCAGACCATGTCTGTCTGTGTGTCCGTGTGTGTGTCACCCCCTTTGTGCCCATATATGGAGCTGAGTGATTTGTTTGTGATTGATGCAACACACTCCATATTTGGACGTATAGCTGCTTTGGGGACTCCTTATATGGTTATGGCTAAGTTAAAAACTTAACTTAAAAAAATTACTTAAAAATAAATCTTAAAAAAACCCAACTATGTACGAGCTGCGTTCGCTTCCCGCGTTTGCACGTCTTACTGGTTCCTCAAGATCAGCAGGTAGACTAGTAACGAGAGCATAGTCTATGCTTCCACTGAACATGTGTTTGTTAAAAGAAAGGGTTTCATCACTGACCTATACTCATATCTATTCCACATTGTTCAAAATGTTCACAGACAGGAGGACGACAAGTAGACTGTTTCGATGGGCAGATCTTCCAGGACGAATTAGGTAAGGGCATTCAGCACAGCAAGTGCAACAGACACACATTATGGTTAATGGTAAACATGCAGCCAAACAGCATCAACAGGTGCTATCTGTTACTATGTAAGAAAGTTCTTACTAGACGGGGCCCTCCAATGTGTGAGCCTGTGAGGCCTTTTGGGCTTTATTTTTTGTTTTTAAACATGTACTATAGTACTCATCACATCTCATTGTGAGCTCCAATTAAATAATATCTCCTAACATGTTTGTTGTTCTCATTCTGTGCGTCCTGTTAGCGGCCCTGCTCCAGACCTCCATGATGTGCCCTCCCTCTGCACAGGTAGAGCTGCCTCCTCCTCCTCCCCCTTCAACCACATCTGTTGAAGTTGGTGGTTTCGATGGGCATGAGCAGACCTTCCAGGAAGGAGGAGGTAAGGCAGTTGTTGGCAGTTCCTGGAACCCTGGCAGTGACCTCTGAGGAGAATGTGCAAAGCAAAGCCCAGCTTCCCATCTACCAAATCATTTTAGAGATCTCTGTCTGTCTGTCTGTCTGTCTGTCAGTCAGTCAGTCAGTCAGTCATACGGTACCACCCCCCCACACTCCCGCTGGCTTTGACCATTACCATTACGTTATGGAGGGCAAATCAAATCCCTTTTCCCCCCTCAATTTAACTAATTTAACGCTGTTTATTTATCCCCCGTTGCCAATCATTTTCAATTGAGTGCTATAGCGCCACCCTTTGGACAACCAATGGCCGTGGGCTTCACGTCCTCGCCGTTTGGCATAACCCTCTCTGCCATATTACCAAGTTTCGTGAAAACCGACTGCACGGTTAAGTCTCTCTCTCTCTCTCTCTCTCTCTCTCTCTCTCTCTCTCTCTCTCTCTCTCAGGGGACTTGGTCGTGCTAGAGGATGCCAACTATAACCCACTGCTGCCACAGGAGATCCTGAATGTACCTGCTGAGATGCTCCAAGTTCAGGATGGAAAGATTCTTGGCGAAGGTGGGCTTTAAGACCTGAGGCCGATTCTAAAGAAATGTCTTCTAAATCCTTAAAGGACCACTTCACCACTTTTCAACCCATCTTCATATAATTGGTCCTCACTAATGTTCATGATAAAATACCAAAACTAAATTCTACTCAGTCTGTGTCTCATAGGAGGGCTGTGGGCAGTTCAGAAACCCGGCGTCCACCAGTGATATCATTGACGATGCGGCTTCCATTTTCACATTGCACCTTTTCAGGAATAGAAAACCTGCGGTTTCTATTAATTTGGATTACTGTAGAATACAGTTTGGATTACTGTAGACTACGTGTCTCCTCTGAATGGAATAGTGCAGGGAAGGAATACACAGCTGTACGTATTCACCTCTGTCTGTGGTGGCAAAAAGTACGCAATTGTTTTACTTAAGTAAAAGTACCAATACTGCAATTTAGAACTGACTTTGTTACAAGTAAAAGTACGGAATTGAAAATGTACTTGTGCTATCTGTTACTATGTAAGAAAGTTCTTACGGGGCCCTCCAATGTGTGAGCCTGTGAGGCCTTTTGGGCTTTATTTTTTGTTTTTAAACATGTACTATAGTACTCATCACATCTCATTGTGAGCTCCAATTAAATAATATCTCCTAACATGTTTGTTGTTCTCATTCTGTGCGTCCTGTTAGCGGCCCTGCTCCAGACCTCCATGATGTGCCCTCCCTCTGCACAGGTAGAGCTGCCTCCTCCTCCTCCCCCTTCAACCACATCTGTTGAAGTTGGTGGTTTCGATGGGCATGAGCAGACCTTCCAGGAAGGAGGAGGTAAGGCAGTTGTTGGCAGTTCCTGGAACCCTGGCAGTGACCTCTGAGGAGAATGTGCAAAGCAAAGCCCAGCTTCCCATCTACCAAATCATTTTAGAGATCTCTGTCTGTCTGTCTGTCTGTCTGTCTGTCTGTCATACGGTACCACCCCCCCACACTCCCGCTGGCATTGACCATTACCATTACGTTATGGAGGGCAAATCAAATCCCTTTCCCCCCTCAATTTAACTAATTTAACGCTGTTTATTTATCCCCCGTTGCCAATCATTTTCAATTGAGTGCTATAGCGCCACCCTTTGGACAACCAATGGCCGTGGGCTTCACGTCCTCGCCGTTTGGCATAACCCTCTCTGCCATATTACCAAGTTTCGTGAAAACCGACTGCACGGTTAAGTCTCTCTCTCTCTCTCTCTCTCTCTCTCTCTCTCTCTCTCTCAGGGGACTTGGTCGTGCTAGAGGATGCCAACTATAACCCACTGCTGCCACAGGAGATCCTGAATGTACCTGCTGAGATGCTCCAAGTTCAGGATGGAAAGATTCTTGGCGAAGGTGGGCTTTAAGACCTGAGGCCGATTCTAAAGAAATGTCTTCTAAATCCTTAAAGGACCACTTCACCACTTTTCAACCCATCTTCATATAATTGGTCCTCACTAATGTTCATGATAAAATACCAAAACTAAATTCTACTCAGTCTGTGTCTCATAGGAGGGCTGTGGGCAGTTCAGAAACCCGGCGTCCACCAGTGATATCATTGACGATGCGGCTTCCATTTTCACATTGCACCTTTTCAGGAATAGAAAACCTGCGGTTTCTATTAATTTGGATTACTGTAGAATACAGTTTGGATTACTGTAGACTACGTGTCTCCTCTGAATGGAATAGTGCAGGGAAGGAATACACAGCTGTACGTATTCACCTCTGTCTGTCTGTGTCTGTGTCTGTCTCTCTCTCTCAGATGCACGCAGAGGCATGGTGTCCGATGCTTTGCTGTATGTAAAGGAAACCAACTCTGAACCTCGTCTGGCCATCCCACCGCTGCCACGGAAAAGCCTGACCGAGCGCACTGACCTGCTGGAGGTCATCCCCGCTGAGCTGCTCCGAGTTCAGGACAAGATTAAGACCTACGAACTCCATTCGACTGCGATAGGGAATTCAGCACAGCAAGTGCAACAGACACAATGTGTTAATGGTAAACATGCACATCCAAACAGCATAAACAGGTGCTATCTATTCTAGTGAAAATTCTTAGGGGGCCCTCCAATGTGTGAACCTGTGAGGCCTTTCTTTTTGGTTTTTAAACATGCACTACTCAGCACATCTCCAATTAAATAATATCTCCTAACATGTTATTATTCTGTGCGTCCTGTTAGCGGCCCTGCTCCAGACCTCCACACAGGGAAAGCTGACACCTGCTCCCCTGCTACCCCCCCGGCCCTTACCTCGGCTCAAGACCCTCCCACCGCTGCCACGGAAAAGCCTGACCGAGCGCACTGACCTGCTGGAGGTCATCCCCGCTGAGCTGCTCCGAGTTCAGGACAAGATTAAGACCTACGAACTCCATTCGACTGCGATAGGGAATTCAGCACAGCAAGTGCAACAGACACAATGTGTTAATGGTAAACATGCACATCCAAACAGCATAAACAGGTGCTATCTATTCTAGTGAAAATTCTTAGGGGGCCCTCCAATGTGTGAACCTGTGAGGCCTTTCTTTTTGGTTTTTAAACATGCACTACTCAGCACATCTCCAATTAAATAATATCTCCTAACATGTTATTATTCTGTGCGTCCTGTTAGCGGCCCTGCTCCAGACCTCCACACAGGGAAAGCTGACACCTGCTCCCCTGCTACCCCCCCGGCCCTTACCTCGGCTCAAGATCCTCCCACCGCTGCCACGGAAAAGCCTGACCGTGCGTGCTGACCTGATGGCGGAGGTCAAAGACGTGATCATCCCCGCTGAGCTGCTCAGAGTTGAGGTTGACAAGATTCTTGGCAAAGGTGGGCTTTAAGACCTATAAGGTTGATTCTAAAAAACTGTTTTCTGAAAAAATTATATAGTTTCTATATCAGTGGCGTTAATTTGTTAATGTATTCATTGACATAACCCATTCTGGACAGGAACCCCTTTTGGTGTTTGAAGCATTACGTTATGCTTTTGCTATTGAAAAATTGCAGATCTACAAGCTCAAATCGTGAAAATGTGGCACAAATCTTTGAATGTATGCTTTCACAGAGAAGGCGTCCAACTAAAATCTTTGCTTCTGGGGGGGGGGGGGGGGGGGTCCCTGGACTACATATTTTCAGATGGGGGTCGGCAGCCAATTACATATATTTTTGGGGGTCCTTGACATGAAAATGTTTAACGACTCACATAGAAACATGAGTTTTTCAGAAAACTGTCGGGATTCATTTTTTTTTACATTTTGTATAATCGTCATCAGGTCTAATAGCAACAAGCTAAATTAACTGTACTGCATTGTTTGGTGTAGCTGTAGACTTTCCTTGCAGTGTATCTCACACCACACTTGTTGTGTTCATACAGGTGCCTTTGGGACGGTCTGCCATGGATACCTGACAGACAGCAGTAGTCAAGAGATCCACCACTGCGCTGTGAAATCACTGAACAGTCCCTGTACGTGACTATACCTGCTTACAAGTCACCGTAGCACAAGTTTTTAAACATGCACTACTCAGCACATCTCCAATTAAATAATATCTCCTAACATGTTATTATTCTGTGCGTCCTGTTAGCGGCCCTGCTCCAGACCTCCACACAGGGAAAGCTGACACCTGCTCCCCTGCTACCCCCCCGGCCCTTACCTCGGCTCAAGATCCTCCCACCGCTGCCACGGAAAAGCCTGACCGTGCGTGCTGACCTGATGGCGGAGGTCAAAGACGTGATCATCCCCGCTGAGCTGCTCAGAGTTGAGGTTGACAAGATTCTTGGCAAAGGTGGGCTTTAAGACCTATAAGGTTGATTCTAAAAAACTGTTTTCTGAAAAAATTATATAGTTTCTATATCAGTGGCGTTAATTTGTTAATGTATTCATTGACATAACCCATTCTGGACAGGAACCCCTTTTGGTGTTTGAAGCATTACGTTATGCTTTTGCTATTGAAAAATTGCAGATCTACAAGCTCAAATCGTGAAAATGTGGCACAAATCTTTGAATGTATGCTTTCACAGAGAAGGCGTCTAACTAAAATCTTTGCTTCTGGGGGGGGGGGGGGGGTCCCCCTGGACTACATATTTTCAGATGGGGGTCGGCAGCCAATTACATATATTTTTGGGGGTCCTTGACATGAAAATGTTTAACGACTCACATAGAAACATGAGTTTTTCAGAAAACTGTCGGGATTCATTTTTTTTTACATTTTGTATAATCGTCATCAGGTCTAATAGCAACAAGCTAAATTAACTGTACTGCATTGTTTGGTGTAGCTGTAGACTTTCCTTGCAGTGTATCTCACACCACACTTGTTGTGTTCATACAGGTGCCTTTGGGACGGTCTGCCATGGATACCTGACAGACAGCAGTAGTCAAGAGATCCACCACTGCGCTGTGAAATCACTGAACAGTCCCTGTACGTGACTATACCTGCTTACAAGTCACCGTAGCACAAGTTAACCCATGTTGGTGTTTTAAGCATGATGTTACACTTTAGCTATTGAAAAAATTGCAGATCTACAAGCTCATAGCACGGCACTCGGTGACGTTCTTTTTTTTTTTTGCAAGTACATTTTCAATTCCGTACTTTTACTTGTAACAAAGTCAGTTCTAAATTGCAGTATTGGTACTTTTACTTAAGTAAAACAATTGCGTACTTTTTGCCACCACTGTTTCTCTCCCCCCCCCCCCCCTCAGACATCACAGAGCAGGTGGTGGATCAACTCCTCAAAGAAGCCATCATCATGAAAAGCTTCCGTCACGCCAACGTTCTGCGTCTGCTGGGCGTCATGCTGCCAGAGGGAGGCTTCCCCCGGGTGGTGCTTCCCTTCATGAAGCACGGAGACCTCCTGACCTTCATCCGCTCTAAGAAGAACGTGAGTCTCTGAGTCGCCATTATTACTATGCAGGGACGAACTATAAATGCGCCACGTCTCTGTCTGTCTGTCTGTCTGTCCGTCCGTCCGTCTGTCTGCGGTTGTAATGCACGTACTGTAACTCGAGAACCCTTTGCCCCACCGACTTCACATTCGACACACGCGTTCAACCCCCACGCAGGGAGTGCAGTGCCCGGTATCAAGTCGGTCGGACCCACGGTTCTCCAGAACCACCCCAAAAGGCTCTGGTCATGCTCTGCCAGTGGGCCTAATCAGGCTATGTCCCGTTCACATGTGCAATTTCCAGCCTCTGCCTCAGCCCA
Organism: Protomyctophum bolini; assembly: GCF_963924005.1. Taxonomy (NCBI): domain Eukaryota; kingdom Metazoa; phylum Chordata; class Actinopteri; order Myctophiformes; family Myctophidae; genus Protomyctophum; species Protomyctophum bolini. Next base: position 45,874,733 of record NC_137867.1, on the reverse strand, counting down.
TTGATTGCCATGGCAACCCCACACCTGCAAATTGATTACTTAACCAGTCCACTTTACACAGTCAGTTTGCACTAGTATTCACACACAGGCAGACAGACAGATACAGAGATCTTCATGTGGGACACAGACAGATAGTTAAAACGGGTGCTATGACAAGTTGACAACAGGTATTATTAGGTTCCCAAGTTGCTCTCAAGTAGGCCGGTGGCCGACGGGCACGTACAGGTCTAGTAGACATCAAAGGGGGCTTCAGCCCCTGCCCTTTTATTACCCGTCTGTAAAACAACTGCCCTTTCCAGACCACGAATGCAGCATTCACTATGGTGAAAGAAATGCAAATGACCTCCTCTCCTTTCCATGCCATACCGGAAGGCAGCATTCAAGAGAATAGTTTTTTTCCCCGAAGTCTCCTGAACTTGAAACGTAGCATTTTGCATTGAACTAATTTGTTTTTTCTAAATCCATGTCGTACACACCACATCTCCAGTAGATAAAGAGTGCAGTGTTGCGCCTCGACAATAGCTGATCTACAAGCTGCGCGACGCATTGTGAGCTTGTAGATCTGCTTCTTCCGCTATTTTTGTCCAAAAGTGCCATCTCTGTTACTATGCAACTTATCTTGAACATGTCACCTGTTTGACCGCATTCAGAATGAGTCAGCATAATGTTCCAAGTATCATGTGGTTATTTCCAACAACAATGCAGTTTCACTCGCATAACAAAGTCATTCAGTCACCTACCAAGAAAATATATCACTGAATACTGCAACAAACAAACAGGCTAACATCGAGACCTAGTGGCTACACTTGTCCAAGGTGACACATAGCACTTCCTCCGCCCTCAGTTGCCCGCAGGTCTTACTAAAAAGGTGACTTATTAAAAATAAGGGGAGGCGAGACAGAGACAGAGACAGAGAGTCCTGCCCTATGCGGGAGCTAACTATTTCCGTAGACAACGCTCTGGCAACGTCTGTCCCAACAGTCAGGAAACCTTGGTGTTGTCCTGGACAGTCAGCTCTCGTTCAAAACTCACATCACAGCTGTCACTCGATCCTGTAGGTTCACACTCTATAACATACGACGAATCAGACCGTTCCTCACCCAGGAGTCAGCCCAGCTCCTAATCCAGACAACAGTCTTGTCAAAACTCGACTATTGTAACTCCCTCCTTACTGGCCTACCGGCATGTGCACTTAAGCCTCTCCATCTGATCAAAAATGCCGCAGCTCGCTTGGTCTTGAACCAGCCAAAATTCTCACATGTCTCCCCCCTGCTCCGCTCCCTCCACCGGCTCCCGGTCGCTGCCCCCACAGAATACAAAACTGGCATTCAAAGCAACCAAAGGTATGGCTCCCCCATATCTTGCAAGTATGATTGAACCCTACAAACCCTCCCGCGCACTCAGATCAGATAAAGCAGGGAAGCTGGAAGTACCCTCACTAAAAACACCGGGACAACGCTCCACACGTCCCAAACTCTTCTCCCTTCTGGCTCCAAAACTGTGGAATGCACTTCCCGTTGCAGTCAGAACTGCAGCATCACTCCCAATCGTCCGCCGTAGTCTGAAAACCCACCTTTTCAGACTCCATCATGGCCCATAGCACTTACCCCACCCCCTTAGATAGCATTTGATACAGACTTATAGCATGTTATGTAGACAGCACTATAATTGCATTGTATGTAGTCATAGCACGTCATAGTACATATGTATAGCATAGTAGCCTATAGTATAGTATCCCATGCTTTATTGTTCTTGCTTAATGTAAGTCGCTCTGCTAAATGTCTAAATTGTAAATTGTAGAGAGATTTTGTCCTTAAATTTCATCCTCAAATTTTGAGGATGCAACATCTGAAAGTGTTAGTTAGATAAAAGTCTAAGTGACTCAATACATTTCATTGTGCAAACAAATCTCTCTGGTCTGTTATGTAGGTTTACATTACCCTCTAATGGCCAACCATAACAGTGGCCAAAATAATGTCAGCAGTCTCAGATTCCTGTGCAGTTTGTTCACATTGCAACAAAAAGTTCAAATTGCACCTCCGATCTCCTAATTGCTTGATTTAATAGCAGAGAGAGAGAGAGAGAGAGAGAGAGAGAGAGAGAGAGAGAGAGAGAGCAATTGAGTTAATACAACATCCACACAGAGGGGGATAGAAACTCTAAAATGTGACTCATTGTGTATATGTGAAAATGAAACTAGTAAATCAACTAATCAAATGATTCCCGAGCGCGGCACGGCTGCAGCTCACCGCTCCTTGGCTGCGGCTCACCGCTCCAAGAGAGATGGGTCAAATGCGGAGAACAAATTTCACTGCGGTAACGTGTGTGACAAATCGTACGACTTTGACTTTGGTTTCACGTTTCTTCCACAGCAACTAATGTCAAAGGACTTGATTCTCTTTGGGCTAGAGGTTGCCAAGGGGATGGAATATTTGGCCGAGAGGAAGTTTGTCCATAGAGACCTTGCAGCGCGTAACTGCATGTGAGTTATATTTCCACTCTCACTCCAGAGGGCCACTATATTTCCACACTCACTCCAGAGGGTCACTATAGTTCCACACTCACTCCAGAGGGCCACTATATTTCCACACTCACTCCAGAGGGCCACTATATTTCCACACTCACTCCAGAGGGCCACTATAGTTCCACACTCACTCCAGAGGGCCACTATATTTCCACACTCACTCCAGAGGGCCACTATATTTCCACACTCACTCCAGAGGGCCACTATAGTTCCACACTCACTCCAGAGGGCCACTATATTTCCACACTCACTCCAGAGGGCCACTATATTTCCACACTCACTCCAGAGGGCCACTATATTTCCACACTCACTCCAGAGGGCCACTATATTTCCACACTCACTCCAGAGGGCCACATGGATTATATTGTCGTAGCAAAAATACAAGCTCAAAAGGTGTCGCACTGCGATACGCTTTGAGCTTGTAGATCAGCAATGTTTTGCCATTATTTCAATTATTTTGCTATTATTTAATTGGAATCCTGAAAAGTAACCTTTTTTATTTCCTTTCAAATGCATTTAGTTATAGTTAAGTTAACTTTTTATTAACACAAATTAAACACAAATACATTGGACATAAAAAAGACATTAACATTTTAATTAAAGTAATTAAAGCGGGTCATGCTTGGAAAATCAGTATTCCGATAATAACTTGCGGGCCGCATTAAGTGATGGTGGGGGCCGCCAGTTGCCCATGTATATGCTAAATGACTGAATTCAGAATTGTAACTTGTACGACAGGTGAGTGAGTTGATATGGTGGTTGACTTTGGGTGACATGCATGGATGTTGCAGGCTGGACGAGAACCTCACAGTGAAGGTTGCAGACTTTGGCATGGCGAGAGACGTCGTCAACAAGGAGTACTACAGAGCTGGAGACCCTGGTACTACCAGGTTACCGGTCAGGTGGACGGCTCTCGAGAGCCTGGACACATGCACGTTCACCTCCAAGTCCGATGTGGTAGGTCCCTATGACAGTGGTTCCCAAACGTATTCATGTCAAGGACCCCCAAATTGACACTAATCAGACTGTGGACCCCCATTTGAAAAGATATGCCAGGGACCCCCGATAAGAGAAGATTTTTACGGCTCTAGCAGAGATTAATTTCGTTTAATTTCAAGGACCCCCAGTTTGACATGCATTAGTCTACGGACCCCCATTTGATGGCATTTCTATCTCGGGGAACCCAATTCATATTGTAAAATCAATGTTAATTTAACTCTGAGAATGTACAAAATGGAACTCCTCCAAGGACCCCTGGGGGTCCCACTTTGGGAACCACTGCCCTACAGTATGTTGAACCTAGTCACCAGAGGTGATCGCCCGGGCACCTAGATGGTATGCTCTGTCGGTGCACCATCTGTGCCTTTGTTTAAGTCACTTTTAAAAACGCACCTTTACACAGAGTGTTTTTTTACCCTTTCTATAGGTGATTGTACATATCCAACTGCTGCTATTTGTCTTCTTTTCCTTTTGTTTTTCTCGTTTTCAAATTGCGACTTGCTATATATTTTTTTAAACCTTGTACTGTACAGCACTTTGGAACCTTGTTTTCAAAGGTGCTATATATAAATAAAGTTCAAGTGATATTTTTTGGTTAAAACAAAAAAGTATTTTACGTTTAGGTTAAATTACTAATATTCTGACAGTAATCATTGCTATAGTGTTTGTTCAGTAACTGAGGTCTCCCTGTCTCTCCAGCTCTTTAATCAACAGTAAATACATTTTCAGGAATAGGGATGACAACATTTCAGCCAATCAGGCTATTTATGAGCTTAATTTTTCATAGTGTTCCAGTTCCAATTTTGTCTGCTCATTTATTTTTTTATCATCACTTACAAATACAATTCCACTTGTTTAATCTGTATACTGACTGCGTTCTCTATGATTGTATACAATTGGTATCCCAGTTTCAGTTTAGGTTTCAGTTTAATAAAAAGCTGGAGAGACATGAAGACTTCTGTTTACTGCAACAAACACTATATAGCAATGAGTACTATCACAATATGGAGCTTTTTAACACTTATTTTAACTAAAGAAAATCACTTCCTTTAAGCTATTTTGGACTGAGGCCGATTCTACAAATGTATTTTTTCAAAATAGTAGTTATAGAAGATAGTTCTCTTGAAGTGTTGATGTTTCTATGTCAGTCGTTGTCAAACATGTCAAACATTTTTATGTCCAGGACCCCCAAACATATATGTAATTGGCTGCCGACCCCCGTCTGAAAATATGTTGCTCCAGGGACCCCTCCAGAAGCAAAGATTTGAGTTAAAAACGCGTGCTCTGAAATATTCAAAGATTTGCGACACATTTTCAAGATGTTTAAAAAAAATAAAAAATATACAAGCTCGTAGATCTGCTTGTAGAGCTTGTAGATCTGCTATTTTTCAATAGCTAAAGTATATACCGTAATGCTTAAAAAGCCAAAAAGGGGTTCCTTACCGTCCATGTGGTCAAATAATGCGTTAACCAAACACGTCCTGTATTTAACTGATATACTGCTGTTAACGGAACTTGACGCCCATCACAGTGGTCGTTTGGGGTGCTGATGTGGGAGCTGCTGGCCAGAGGTGCGAGGCCCTATCAGGATGTGGCGACCTGTGACATGACCCGTTTGACCGGTATGCTGCTGAGGGGGCTTCGCCTTGAGAAGCCCGAGTGCTGCCCATATGATCTGTAAGACCACACATACTTTTACCTGTCTGTAAAACAACTGCCCTTTCCAGACCACGAATGCAGCATTTACTACATGGTGAAAGAAATGCAAATGCCCTCCTCTCCTTTCCATGCCATGCCGGAATTAAGGAAGGATAATTGCTTTTTCTCCTGAACGTGAACACAGTATTTTGCATTGAACCAATTTGTTTAGAAATCCATGTCGTTACACACGGCATCTCCACTAACTAAAGAGTGCTGGGTTGTGCCCCGGAAATAGCTGATCTACCAGCTCTCAACGTGAGCTTGTAGCTTTAGATCAGCTATTTTCGCTAGAAGGCTTTCTTACCTTTCTTTGTAGTCGTTACGTCTCCACCAAAGAGGTCCAGGTGTTTTTTTTGTGCAAAAACTCCTATTGGCTATTTCCCCTACCATAAGCCCTCAATGAATTGCATTGAATGGGAATTGAATGGGGCTATGGGGTGTTGTGCTAATTTGCTTATTTCCATCTAAATAAGTAGTAAAGTGTGCCGCTTGGGATATTATTTACATTATGAAGAGAGGATATATACAAAAGATTTGAGCGATGAAAATAAGCAAATTAGCACAACACCCCATAGCCCCATTCAAATCCCATTCAATCCAATGCAATTTAGGGCTTATGGTAGGGGAAATAGCCAATAGGATCTGCCAAAATCTCCCGGAGGGGGCGTTAACATATGTGTCACGTGGTAGCGGCCGCCATGTTGGCAGGCATTTCTGCTTTGTTTACATTCAGAGACCATCCGTGTGCGTTCTAATTTTAAAACACCAGAGGGAGTTCAACGCTCGTTCCTGGCGACAACACAGTGAGCAAACACCAGGATGGAAAGAAAAAACGTTGGCCTCTACATACCTTGCTTACAAGGACAAGCTTAACTTTGAGGAAAAGGAGCGTTACCTGAACAAAATCAAGGATATTGACGGTCTCGACCCCTATGAACACACTGACTGAACAGAGAATTCGATCTTCTATCACCACTAATGCGACTACATTTAATGCTTGTCCTTGTAAGGTATGTCGAGGCCGACACTGTGTTGTCGCCAGGAACGAGCGTTGAACTCCCTCTGGTGTTTTAAAATTAGAACGCACACGGATGGTCGCTGAATGTAAACAAAGCAGAAATGCCTGCCAACATGGCGGCCGCTACCACGTGACACATATGTTAACGCCCCCTCCGGGAGATTTTGGCAGACCCTATAAGGAGATTTTGCACAAAATAACACCTGGACCTCTTTGTTGGGAACGTAACAACTACAAATAAAGGTAAGAAAGCCTTTTAGTATGGAATTCTCCTTTAACAGGATTTCAGCCCCTGCCCTGTACCACTGACTGACTGCAGCACCATCGTTGCTGTCGGGGAGGAAACCTTGTATGAAAACTATTCAAGCAAACACTATGACTAAAACTAAACTAAACATTTGCTGTCAAAATCAAGCCTAACTCACAATCACTCACTCACTATCACTCCCTGTTTCCACCATGCAGGTACATGGTCATGTACCCGTGCTGGCACCCAGTGCCAGAGAAAAGGCCTGACTTCCACAGTCTGGTGGAGGATCTGCAGAAGTTCCTGGAGTCCTACCTGAAAAAGGAGCACTAAATCAGTCTGCATGAGCAGCTGTGTCACTTCACCTGTTTTGTAATCTTTAATAATTTCATGTTCAGCTCAATATTCCTCAAAAAGATGAATATCCATCTTGGAACTTAAAGGACCACTTCACCACTTTTCAACCTATCTTCATATAATAGGTCCTCACTAATAATCATAATAAAATGGGACAATTTTTTTCTACTCAGTCTGTGTCTCATAGGAGGGCTGTGGGGAGTTCAAAAACCCGTCCACCAGTCACATCATCGATGGGGAATACAAGCTAATAGAAACTGCAGACTTTCTAGTCCTGAAAAGTTGCAATACGAAAATGGAAGCCATCGTTCTCACGATAATACAAATCTAAACATTCTTGTAAAGCCCTCCTATGAGAAACAGACTGAGTAGAAATAAATTGTGCCATTTTATCATGATTATTAGTGAGGACCTATTATATGAAGATAAGTTGAAAAGTGGTGAAGTACGTGGTCCTTTAAGTGATGCTCAAGGTTTTATTTATTCCATTTTATATTTCAAGGTCCCAAGGTCTGCATCTACCCTGTAAAATCCTCAGTGTTAATTCAACTCTGGGAGTGTACAAATGGAACCAAATGAGGGTCCACTTGTGCACTCTCAGAGTTATAGGGCCATATGGGTCCATTTGGCTTCAGTTCAAAGCACACATTACAGCGTCCACTCGATCCTGTAGGCTAACCTTCAACAACCTAGACTCTTCCTCACCCAGGAGTCAACCCAGCTCCATATCCAGACATCAGTCATATCAAAACTTGACTACTATAACTCCCTCCTCACTGGTCTACTACCGGCATGTTCACTTAAGCCTCTCCAATTGATCCAAAATGCTGAAGCTCGCCCGGTCTACAACCAGCCAAAATTCTCATGGCTCCCCCTTCTCCGCTCCCTCCATTGGCTCCCGGTCACCGCCCGCACAGAGTACAAAAGTCTGATGCTAGCCTTCAAAGCAACCAAAAGGTATGTAACCCTCCCGCTCGCTCAGATCAACCGACGCAGGGAAGCTGGAAGTACCTTCACTAAAAACGACAACACTCCACACGTCCCAATCTCTTCTCCCTTCTGGCTACAGAACTATGGAATGCACTTCCCATTGCAATCAGAACTGCAGATTCACTCCCAATCTCTCACCGTAGTCTGAACCCACCTCTTCAGACTCCATTTTAGCCCGTAGCACTTGCCCTAGCCTTGACGACCTTACAGGCGTATGCATAGCCTCAATTTATGTAATTTAGAGATAGCATTTTATGTAGACATAGCACTCTATAGTCAACTAATCAAATTATTCCCGGGCGCGGCTTGGCTGCGGCTCACCGTGTTACCTCTCACTGATCGTAGATGGCTTTTCTGATCTCTACGCCTGAAGCTTTATAAACTGACTCATTTTTTTAAATGTATTTTCACTGACTGATGAATGTCTGACTTGTTGCTGTGTAAAATTGTTCTTAATCTGAAGCATGTACAAATTCTGCTCGGTTCCAGTGAAAATCTTACTTTTTAGAGCCTATTTATTTTACAAGTGGGCATACACTGCCCACTTGTGGCGACACTACAAAAAGGGCTGCCTGCAAAAAAATTATACTGCTGTGGAAATCAATGTACCCACTTGTCCTGCTGTGTTACGAAACCTGTGTATGGATTTATGTGCAGGTTAACAGACTCTGTGAACAGTATTAATGTATAGCACTTTATTCCAACCCTGCTAAGAGCTCTGCAGGCTGTCATCTATATGGAGCCACTGGCACTCTAGCCTGTAAGCAGTGTTGTTTTCGTTGACTAAAACTAAGACGAAAAATGTTCACTGACGAAAACTAAATGGAAACTACATGAAAACTAAGCAATGATGACTAAAACTGAGACTAAATATACTGACAAAAAGTCACAAAAAAAGTGACTAGTGGACAAGAGATCCACCAAGTCATTTTACAATTAGTTGCATGTAGTAAAATTACGCCATTATTAAAACGCCATCAAGGCCCGCTAAAATACATCTTAGGCGACTAAATTAACTGCAGATTTCGTCGACTAAAATCTTTTGACATTTAATCGACTAAAACTAGACTAACACTAACACATTCAGGTGACTAAAATATGACTGAATTTGCTGCCAAAAACACTGCCTGTATATACAGAGATAAGGCTGATGCCTTTATGTCCACTTTGTTTATTTATGCTTTGAATATTTTGTTTACTTTTAGGTTAAGCCAAATTTATATTTTGTAGTGTCATGAGCCGAACATAGCCAATAATCTATAAACTCACAGGCTTGTAGATCGGTTATTTTCAGCCAGTGACACTTCTGTATGGCCTGAAGAAGGTCAGTAGACCGAAAGCTTGCTAAATAAATACATTGATTGTGTGCAGATCTGACTGTGCGGAGCTTCCCTTTATTTTTCTCAGTATGGCGAAGCATTACAATTTAAATGTGCGTTTTCCTCAAGTGTTCATTTAGTTTGACTATTTCTCTATTTTTGTCCAGTATTATTTTTTGATATTTTCCTATTTTCCTTTTTGCACTGTAAAAATATGTCTGGGGTTTTTTGTGGAGGAGTTTGGAGAGAAATAAAAACCCTTAAACTGTATCGTTGGACTGTTCTTGGAGCCTTGGCCGTTTGTGCATGGGGCTAAATATGGAATTTGCTGCTTTCATTTGTTTTAGGGATTTTAGCTGTTTTTGACAGGGGGGGCGGGAGCATTCGAGCATGGGGCTAAATATGGAATTTATTTTATAAAATATATATGGCGATTTATTTTTTTATTATTTACTATCGTCCTAGGAAATTACATCTGTCCACAGGATCTACTGAATGAACACTAATCTTTTACTTTCTCTAATAACAACCTAAAACATGAACCTTGGTTGAAAAAAACTAGTTGTCCTTTAAAACGGAATATATAAAAAAAAATGTTTGTAATGGGAAATCCATTTCTGATCTTGTTTAGATTTATTTTAAGAATATACAAAAAATGTATAAACTAAAAGTTTGAACTCCGCTGTCACTCAACTGAGAGGATGTCACTCACTGGGAGTGAGCCGTTCATGCTAGGGGTGTAATTAATGTTAATAATGATTAACATTTTAACAGCGATGCGATACGTATCACGAATCACAGGGTTTTGTTACTGGATGTGTGCTAGGGGTTTTTGTTTGTTGATGGTCTGTTTAATTATGACACCACATCAAAATAAATATATTTCAGAGCATGGTGTCGTTTGCATTGAGATGTGAGGGGACTTCTGTTTTGAGCGTTATGTGATACTTTAGCTATTTGAAAATAGCAGATCTACAAGCTCGTAGCGCGGCACTGTCAGAGCGAACGTTTTTAACTCTGCTTCTGGAACAACATATTTTCAGATGGGGGTTGGCGGCCAATTACATATACATTTTGGGGTCCTTGACATGAAATAGTTTGAGAACCACTGACATAGAAACAAAAAAAATTATCCTAGCTCTCACATTTATGCCTCTGTGCCATGTTGGAACCCGTGGCTATGGAACGAAAAAACACTTCCTGTCATTTGAGTAACTTTGGGGTAAAAAAATTAAAATAAAATGTTAAACCAGTTTTTCCCCCATTTAGAAATAAAATACAATCATAGACATATTACAATTCCAAAATAAAATAGACACCAGAAAGGACTACACTTCCTCTGGTGGAGATACTAGATTCTGCCTGAGGAGTGTCTTCTGCACTGACTCCACTAGAGGGTCGGCTGGGAGGTCTGGGGTTCGATCCCGATGGATTTGGTGTAAATCCCTGCGACATACTAACGTCATGTACATGGGTTGACTCTAAGGGTCGATTCATACTCCTATTTTACCGCTGTTTCGGCGCTGTAGTGCCGAAATGATTTTGGCTCGTCAGAAAGTTTCAGTAGCACCGAAGAGACGACTTTAGGGGTCAATTCATACTCCTATTTCAGAGCCGAATAAGAGTCGGTTTGGCTCTGTAGTGCTTACAATAATAATAATAATAATAATAATAATAATTATTATTATTATTATTACAATGTGACGTCTTTTGAGGTTCGGGGGGGGTACCGTCCTAAAGTCGGCTCTTCGGTGCTACTGAAAATTTCTGACGAGCCGAAATCATTTCGGCACTACAGACTACTAACCCGAAAAGTAAATTGTCCATTATAAAATTATAGGTAGAATTTGAATAACCGTTCAACTGTGTCGTAAAAAAATCTCACATGAATATGACTGTTCACGGTTGTTATTTTATATTTGTGTTTAGACAGATATCTGGTGTTGTGTTTATAGACTGCCTGGAAAGGTTGAGAACCACCACAGATCAAGTGGGCATCATGGACACCTGTAGCCTGGTGAAACCACTCCCTCTGCTGGCAGAGTCAGGTTAGGACATCTGGGCACCTCGATGTAAAATTGGCTATTTTGTCCAAAATGTAAAAGAATTACATATATTTTAAGTATTAAAGTATACATGATGTGAACATGCACGGTAGGCTACATCATTATCAGACCTAATTGTATCCTTCAAATTAGTTTTTACAGTATATGCTCCAAAATAGGTTTTGTAGCAATTTGTGGAAATATTATATTAGACCTTAATTATCGAATGTTTAAGCAATGTATAATGATCATGTGTAGGCCTACTTTATTTTACTTATTAAAGACATTTATTTTCAAATATATAGTAGGCTATAGGCCTAATCTTTTAACATTTTGGACAAAATATCCAATTTCACAACGAGGTGCCCAGATATCCAAGGAAGGTGTCCACTTCACCCTATTGGTCAAGTGTCTCCTGTCAGGTGTGAGACGTGAAGAGAACCAGGGTTATTTTTTTTTAAATATATTTCATGCAGCATCAGACAAGAGGTGGGTTTGTCTAACATTTGGCATCCAGACAGTCACATTAGTTTATATTTTGTATTCTAAAGTAAAAGAGTGGCGCCACTAGCGTTGACTCCCATAGTCCCACACATTGGAACTATCAACTCTATGGAACTATCCCATTGTCAGACATGTACAGCATATTACCCCTGGAGGTAGATTAAAGTCTTGCTTAGATCTGTCAGTGTTTTTGAGGGGCACTGGACCCTCCTATATACAGCTTTTGTCCCCACACGTCTCATATTTGCCATTGAGAATGAAAGGAGAAATTAGGTCATATGTCTGATTGTCCGACAAATATGACGTAAATTTGTGGTAACAAACATTAAATGCCATTGACAATGAACGAAGGGATGACTTGCGTCATATCTCTGCTGTCGGGAGGAAACTGCATAACTCCAAAAGGAAATGAAGGAAATGAAAAATATACATTTTTCAGGAAATAAAGAAAACCATATATTTTTAAAACAAAGCAATACAGCCTCATCAAAGTTGGTGTTGTAACTTTATGTAAATGTCAATTACTTCCATGAGAGGTGGTGGAGTTAGTTGCTTTAGCAGACATTTTGAGGGTCCAATGGAGTTAAGAGGTTTTGTCCAAAGCACATTTTACTACTTTCAATTAGTTCAATATTTTCGAAAACACACAGTCGTAAAGGGTGTTCAATATAGCACTGATTTATGCCCAAAATATTAAATTAAAAATGTTTCCCCCCCGACAGCAACGATATGTATAAGAGCAAATCGGCTAACCAATCACATATTCAGTTCAATGAAAGGAGAAATTAGGTAAATGAAAATAAAAATGATAATCATTCCTGATTCTGATTGGTCAACTCAACGATTGGCCAGACCTTTGAACGCTTCGCCGGTAAATACAGTCGATGCGAGAAGAGCAGGTGTAGTCTTGTAGCGAGAGAGGAGAGAGATGCCACGGAAAGAGAGAGAGCGATAACCAGTTATCACTACAAGTACTACCGACCGACAAAAACAACCAACTGACCAACTAACTGACCGTCCGACTCGGACCAACGACCAGTTACCCGTCCCTAACCAACCGAGCGACTGTCCATCATGGGCCAGTGCGTCTCAGGACCAAAACCCCGTCGTCCGGATCCAGTCCACGACACCCAGAGGACCAGCTGGGACTCCCTTCAGCCCTTTAATCAGGTAAATGTCATGAATATCATCATCATCCAACCTGTTTTAGTTTGATGGAGAAGTTGACATGACGCATTGTGCCCTGTACCACTGACTGACTGCAGCACCATCGTTTCCACCATGCAGGTACATGGTCATGTACCCGTGCTGGCACCCAGTGCCAGAGAAAAGGCCTGACTTCCACAGTCTGGTGGAGGATCTGCAGAAGTTCCTGGAGTCCTACCTGGAAGGGGAGCACTAAATCAGCCTGCATGAGCAGCTGTGTCACTTCACCTGTTTTGTAATCTTTAATTTCATGTTCAGCTCAATATTCCTCAAAAAGCGCTCAAGACGAGATTTTTTATTTGTTTTAATCAGGGATGTTTATACACAATTGTAAGTTATGTACTTGATGTGAAAGAGATATTGCTTGGCGGGGGGGAGATGAATATCCATCTTGGAACTTAAAGGACCACTTCACCACTTTTCAACCTATCTTCATATAATAGGTCCTCACTAATAATCATAATAAAATGGGACAATTTTTTTCTACTCAGTCTGTGTCTCATAGGAGGGCTGTGGGGAGTTCAAAAACCCGTCCACCAGTCACATCATCGATGGGGAATACAAGCTAATAGAAACTGCAGACTTTCTAGTCCTGAAAAGTTGCAATACGAAAATGGAAGCCATCGTTCTCACGATAATACAAATCTAAACATTCTTGTAAAGCCCTCCTATGAGAAACAGACTGAGTAGAAATAAATTGTGCCATTTTATCATGATTATTAGTGAGGACCTATTATATGAAGATAAGTTGAAAAGTGGTGAAGTACGTGGTCCTTTAAGTGATGCTCAAGGTTTTATTTATTCCATTTTATATTTCAAGGTCCCAAGGTCTGCATCTACCCTGTAAAATCCTCAGTGTTAATTCAACTCTGGGAGTGTACAAATGGAACCAAATGAGGGTCCACTTGTGCACTCTCAGAGTTATAGGGCCATATGGGTCCATTTGGCTTCAGTTCAAAGCACACATTACAGCGTCCACTCGATCCTGTAGGCTAACCTTCAACAACCTAGACTCTTCCTCACCCAGGAGTCAACCCAGCTCCATATCCAGACATCAGTCATATCAAAACTTGACTACTATAACTCCCTCCTCACTGGTCTACTACCGGCATGTTCACTTAAGCCTCTCCAATTGATCCAAAATGCTGAAGCTCGCCCGGTCTACAACCAGCCAAAATTCTCATGGCTCCCCCTTCTCCGCTCCCTCCATTGGCTCCCGGTCACCGCCCGCACAGAGTACAAAAGTCTGATGCTAGCCTTCAAAGCAACCAAAAGGTATGTAACCCTCCCGCTCGCTCAGATCAACCGACGCAGGGAAGCTGGAAGTACCTTCGCTAAAAACGACAACGCTCCACACGTCCCAATCTCTTCTCCCTTCTGGCTACAGAACTATGGAATGCACTTCCCATTGCAATCAGAACTGCAGATTCACTCCCAATCTCTCACCGTAGTCTGAACCCACCTCTTCAGACTCCATTTTAGCCCGTAGCACTTGCCCTAGCCTTGACGACCTTACAGGCGTATGCATAGCCTCAATTTATGTAATTTAGAGATAGCATTTTATGTAGACATAGCACTATAGTCAACTAATCAAATTATTCCCGGGCGCGGCTTGGCTGCGGCTCACCGTGTTACCTCTCACTTCTTAATCTGAAGCATGTACAAATTCTGCTCGGTTCCAGTGAAAATCTTACTTTTTAGAGCCTATTTATTTTACAAGTGGGCATACACTGCCCACTTGTGGCGACACTACAAAAAGGGCTGCCTGCAAAAAAATTATACTGCTGTGGAAATCAATGTACCCACTTGTCCTGCTGTGTTACGAAACCTGTGTATGGATTTATGTGCAGGTTAACAGACTCTGTGAACAGTATTAATGTATAGCACTTTATTCCAACCCTGCTAAGAGCTCTGCAGGCTGTCATCTATATGGAGCCACTGGCACTCTAGCCTGTAAGCAGTGTTGTTTTCGTTGACTAAAACTAAGACGAAAAATGTTCACTGACGAAAACTAAATGGAAACTACATGAAAACTAAGCAATGATGACTAAAACTGAGACTAAATATACTGACAAAAAGTCACAAAAAAAGTGACTAGTGGACAAGAGATCCACCAAGTCATTTTACAATTAGTTGCATGTAGTAAAATTACGCCATTATTAAAACGCCATCAAGGCCCGCTAAAATACATCTTAGGCGACTAAATTAACTGCAGATTTAGTCGACTAAAATCTTTTGACATTTAATCGACTAAAACTAGATTAACACTAACACATTCAGGTGACTAAAATATGACTGAATTTGCTGCCAAAAACACTGCCTGTATATACAGAGATAAGGCTGATGCCTTTATGTCCACTTTGTTTATTTATGCTTTGAATATTTTGTTTACTTTTAGGTTAAGCCAAATTTATATTTTGTAGTGTCATGAGCCGAACATAGCCAATAATCTATAAACTCACAGGCTTGTAGATCGGTTATTTTCAGCCAGTGACACTTCTGTATGGCCTGAAGAAGGTCAGTAGACCGAAAGCTTGCTAAATAAATACATTGATTGTGTGCAGATCTGACTGTGCGGAGCTTCCCTTTGTTTTTCTCAGTATGGCGAAGCATTACAATTTAAATGTGCGTTTTCCTCAAGTGTTTAGTTTGACTATTTCTCTATTTTTGGCCAGTATTATTTTTTGATATTTTCCTATTTTCCTTTTTGCACTGTAAAAATATGTCTGGGGTTTTTGTGGAGGAGTTTGGAGAGAAATAAAAACCCTTAAACTGTATCGTTGGACTGTTCTTGGAGCCTTGGCCGTTTGTGCATGGGGCTAAATATGGAATTTGCTGCTTTCATTTGTTTTAGGGATTTTAGCTGTTTTTGACAGGGGGGGCGGGAGCATTCGAGCATGGGGCTAAATATGGAATTTATTTTACAAAATATATATGGCGATTTATTTTTTTATTATTTACTATCGTCCTAGAAAATTACATCTGTCCACAGGATCTACTGAATGAACACTAATCTTTTACTTTCTCTAATAACAACCTAAAACATGAACCTTGGTTGAAAAAAACTAGTTTTTTTTTTTTTTTTAAGTTTAAAAAGAAAAAAAATTGGCTATTTTGTCCAAAATGTAAAATAATTACATATATTTTAAGTATTAAAGTATACATGATGTGAACATGCACGGTAGGCTACATCATTATCAGACCTAATTGTATCCTTCAAATTAGTTTTTACAGTATATGCTCCAAAATAGGTTTTGTAGCAATTTGTGGAAATATTATATTAGACCTTAATTATCGAATGTTTAAGCAATGTATAATGATCATGTGTAGGCCTACTTTATTTTACTTATTAAAGACATTTATTTTCAAATATATAGTAGGCTATAGGCCTAATCTTTTAACATTTTGGACAAAATATCCAATTTCACAACGAGGTGCCCAGATATCCAAAGAAGGTGTCCACTTCACCCTATTGGTCAAGTGTCTCCTGTCAGGTGTGAGACGTGAAGAGAACCAGGGTTATTTTTTTTTAAATATATTTCATGCAGCATCAGACAAGAGGTGGGTTTGTCTAACATTTGGCATCCAGACAGTCACATTAGTTTATATTTTGTATTCTAAAGTAAAAGAGTGGCGCCACTAGCGTTGACTCCCATAGTCCCACACATTGGAACTATCAACTCTATGGAACTATCCCATTGTCAGACATGTACAGCATATTACCCCTGGAGGTAGATTAAAGTCTTGCTTAGATCTGTCAGTGTTTTTGAGGGGCACTGGACCCTCCTATATACAGCTTTTGTCCCCACACGTCTCATATTTGCCATTGAGAATGAAAGGAGAAATTAGGTCATATGTCTGATTGTCCGACAAATATGACGTAAATTTGTGGTAACAAACATTAAATGCCATTGACAATGAACGAAGGGATGACTTGCGTCATATCTCTGCTGTCGGGAGGAAACTGCATAACTCCAAAAGGAAATGAAGGAAATGAAAAATATACATTTTTCAGGAAATAAAGAAAACCATATATTTTTAAAACAAAGCAATACAGCCTCATCAAAGTTGGTGTTGTAACTTTATGTAAATGTCAATTACTTCCATGAGAGGTGGTGGAGTTAGTTGCTTTAGCAGACATTTTGAGGGTCCAATGGAGTTAAGAGGTTTTGTCCAAAGCACATTTTACTACTTTCAATTAGTTCAATATTTTCGAAAACACACAGTCGTAAAGGGTGTTCAATATAGCACTGATTTATGCCCAAAATATTAAATTAAAAATGTTTCCCCCCCGACAGCAACGATATGTATAAGAGCAAATCGGCTAACCAATCACATATTCAGTTCAATGAAAGGAGAAATTAGGTAAATGAAAATAAAAATGATAATCATTCCTGATTCTGATTGGTCAACTCAACGATTGGCCAGACCTTTGAACGCTTCGCCGGTAAATACAGTCGATGCGAGAAGAGCAGGTGTAGTCTTGTAGCGAGAGAGGAGAGAGATGCCACGGAAAGAGAGAGAGCGATAACCAGTTATCACTACAAGTACTACCGACCGACAAAAACAACCAACTGACCAACTAACTGACCGTCCGACTCGGACCAACGACCAGTTACCCGTCCCTAACCAACCGAGCGACTGTCCATCATGGGCCAGTGCGTCTCAGGACCAAAACCCCGTCGTCCGGATCCAGTCCACGACACCCAGAGGACCAGCTGGGACTCCCTTCAGCCCTTTAATCAGGTAAATGTCATGAATATCATCATCATCCAACCTGTTTTAGTTTGATGGAGAAGTTGACATGACGCATTGTGCCCTGTACCACTGACTGACTGCAGCACCATCGTTGCTGTCGGGGAGGAAACCTTGTATGAAAACTATTCAAGCAAACACTATGACTAAAACTAAACTAAACATTTGCTGTCAAAATCAAGCCTAACTCACACTCACTCACTCACTATCACTCCCTGTTTCCACCATGCAGGTACATGGTCATGTACCCGTGCTGGCACCCAGTGCCAGAGAAAAGGCCTGACTTCCACAGTCTGGTGGAGGATCTGCAGAAGTTCCTGGAGTCCTACCTGGAAGGGGAGCACTAAATCAGCCTGCATGAGCAGCTGTGTCACTTCACCTGTTTTGTAATCTTTAATTTCATGTTCAGCTCAATATTCCTCAAAAAGCGCTCAAGACGAGATTTTTTATTTGTTTTAATCAGGGATGTTTATACACAATTGTAAGTTATGTACTTGATGTGAAAGAGATATTGCTTGGCGGGGGGGAGATGAATATCCATCTTGGAACTTAAAGGACCACTTCACCACTTTTCAACCTATCTTCATATAATAGGTCCTCACTAATAATCATAATAAAATGGGACAATTTGTTTCTACTCAGTCTGTGTCTCATAGGAGGGCTGTGGGGAGTTCAAAAACCCGTCCACCAGTCACATCATCGATGGGGAATACAAGCTAATAGAAACTGCAGACTTTCTAGTCCTGAAAAGTTGCAATACGAAAATGGAAGCCATCGTTCTCACGATAATACAAATCTAAACATTCTTGTAAAGCCCTCCTATGAGAAACAGACTGAGTAGAAATAAATTGTGCCATTTTATCATGATTATTAGTGAGGACCTATTATATGAAGATAAGTTGAAAAGTGGTGAAGTACGTGGTCCTTTAAGTGATGCTCAAGGTTTTATTTATTCCATTTTATATTTCAAGGTCCCAAGGTCTGCATCTACCCTGTAAAATCCTCAGTGTTAATTCAACTCTGGGAGTGTACAAATGGAACCAAATGAGGGTCCACTTGTGCACTCTCAGAGTTATAGGGCCATATGGGTCCATTTGGCTTCAGTTCAAAGCACACATTACAGCGTCCACTCGATCCTGTAGGCTAACCTTCAACAACCTAGACTCTTCCTCACCCAGGAGTCAACCCAGCTCCATATCCAGACATCAGTCATATCAAAACTTGACTACTATAACTCCCTCCTCACTGGTCTACTACCGGCATGTTCACTTAAGCCTCTCCAATTGATCCAAAATGCTGAAGCTCGCCCGGTCTACAACCAGCCAAAATTCTCATGGCTCCCCCTTCTCCGCTCCCTCCATTGGCTCCCGGTCACCGCCCGCACAGAGTACAAAAGTCTGATGCTAGCCTTCAAAGCAACCAAAAGGTATGTAACCCTCCCGCTCGCTCAGATCAACCGACGCAGGGAAGCTGGAAGTACCTTCGCTAAAAACGACAACGCTCCACACGTCCCAATCTCTTCTCCCTTCTGGCTACAGAACTATGGAATGCACTTCCCATTGCAATCAGAACTGCAGATTCACTCCCAATCTCTCACCGTAGTCTGAACCCACCTCTTCAGACTCCATTTTAGCCCGTAGCACTTGCCCTAGCCTTGACGACCTTACAGGCGTATGCATAGCCTCAATTTATGTAATTTAGAGATAGCATTTTATGTAGACATAGCACTATAGTCAACTAATCAAATTATTCCCGGGCGCGGCTTGGCTGCGGCTCACCGTGTTACCTCTCACTTCTTAATCTGAAGCATGTACAAATTCTGCTCGGTTCCAGTGAAAATCTTACTTTTTAGAGCCTATTTATTTTACAAGTGGGCATACACTGCCCACTTGTGGCGACACTACAAAAAGGGCTGCCTGCAAAAAAATTATACTGCTGTGGAAATCAATGTACCCACTTGTCCTGCTGTGTTACGAAACCTGTGTATGGATTTATGTGCAGGTTAACAGACTCTGTGAACAGTATTAATGTATAGCACTTTATTCCAACCCTGCTAAGAGCTCTGCAGGCTGTCATCTATATGGAGCCACTGGCACTCTAGCCTGTAAGCAGTGTTGTTTTCGTTGACTAAAACTAAGACGAAAAATGTTCACTGACGAAAACTAAATGGAAACTACATGAAAACTAAGCAATGATGACTAAAACTGAGACTAAATATACTGACAAAAAGTCACAAAAAAAGTGACTAGTGGACAAGAGATCCACCAAGTCATTTTACAATTAGTTGCATGTAGTAAAATTACGCCATTATTAAAACGCCATCAAGGCCCGCTAAAATACATCTTAGGCGACTAAATTAACTGCAGATTTAGTCGACTAAAATCTTTTGACATTTAATCGACTAAAACTAGACTAACACTAACACATTCAGGTGACTAAAATATGACTGAATTTGCTGCCAAAAACACTGCCTGTATATACAGAGATAAGGCTGATGCCTTTATGTCCACTTTGTTTATTTATGCTTTGAATATTTTGTTTACTTTTAGGTTAAGCCAAATTTATATTTTGTAGTGTCATGAGCCGAACATAGCCAATAATCTATAAACTCACAGGCTTGTAGATCGGTTATTTTCAGCCAGTGACACTTCTGTATGGCCTGAAGAAGGTCAGTAGACCGAAAGCTTGCTAAATAAATACATTGATTGTGTGCAGATCTGACTGTGCGGAGCTTCCCTTTATTTTTCTCAGTATGGCGAAGCATTACAATTTAAATGTGCGTTTTCCTCAAGTGTTTAGTTTGACTATTTCTCTATTTTTGGCCAGTATTATTTTTTGATATTTTCCTATTTTCCTTTTTGCACTGTAAAAATATGTCTGGGGTTTTTGTGGAGGAGTTTGGAGAGAAATAAAAACCCTTAAACTGTATCGTTGGACTGTTCTTGGAGCCTTGGCCGTTTGTGCATGGGGCTAAATATGGAATTTGCTGCTTTCATTTGTTTTAGGGATTTTAGCTGTTTTTGACAGGGGGGGCGGGAGCATTCGAGCATGGGGCTAAATATGGAATTTATTTTACAAAATATATATGGCGATTTTTTTTTAAATTATTTACTATCGTCCTAGGAAATTACATCTGTCCACAGGATCTACTGAATGAACACTAATCTTTTACTTTCTCTAATAACAACCTAAAACATGAACCTTGGTTGAAAAAAACTAGTTTTAAAAAAAACAAAAAGTTTAAAAAGAAAAAAAATTGGCTATTTTGTCCAAAATGTAAAATAATTACATATATTTTAAGTATTAAAGTATACATGATGTGAACATGCACGGTAGGCTACATCATTATCAGACCTAATTGTATCCTTCAAATTAGTTTTTACAGTATATGCTCCAAAATAGGTTTTGTAGCAATTTGTGGAAATATTATATTAGACCTTAATTATCGAATGTTTAAGCAATGTATAATGATCATGTGTAGGCCTACTTTATTTTACTTATTAAAGACATTTATTTTCAAATATATAGTAGGCTATAGGCCTAATCTTTTAACATTTTGGACAAAATATCCAATTTCACAACGAGGTGCCCAGATATCCAAGGAAGGTGTCCACTTCACCCTATTGGTCAAGTGTCTCCTGTCAGGTGTGAGACGTGAAGAGAACCAGGGTTATTTTTTTTTAAATATATTTTATGCAGCATCAGACAAGAGGTGGGTTTGTCTAACATTTGGCATCCAGACAGTCACATTAGTTTATATTTTGTATTCTAAAGTAAAAGAGTGGCGCCACTAGCGTTGACTCCCATAGTTCCACACATTGGAACTATCAACTCTATGGAACTATCCCATTGTCAGACATGTACAGCATATTACCCCTGGAGGTAGATTAAAGTCTTGCTTAGATCTGTCAGTGTTTTTGAGGGGCACTGGACCCTCCTATATACAGCTTTTGTCCCCACACGTCTCATATTTGCCATTGAGAATGAAAGGAGAAATTAGGTCATATGTCTGATTGTCCGACAAATATGACGTAAATTTGTGGTAACAAACATTAAATGCCATTGACAATGAACGAAGGGATGACTTGCGTCATATCTCTGCTGTCGGGAGGAAACTGCATAACTCCAAAAGGAAATGAAGGAAATGAAAAATATACATTTTTCAGGAAATAAAGAAAACCATATATTTTTAAAACAAAGCAATACAGCCTCATCAAAGTTGGTGTTGTAACTTTATGTAAATGTCAATTACTTCCATGAGAGGTGGTGGAGTTAGTTGCTTTAGCAGACATTTTGAGGGTCCAATGGAGTTAAGAGGTTTTGTCCAAAGCACATTTTACTACTTTCAATTAGTTCAATATTTTCGAAAACACACAGTCGTAAAGGGTGTTCAATATAGCACTGATTTATGCCCAAAATATTAAATTAAAAATGTTTCCCCCCCGACAGCAACGATATGTATAAGAGCAAATCGGCTAACCAATCACATATTCAGTTCAATGAAAGGAGAAATTAGGTAAATGAAAATAAAAATGATAATTATTCCTGATTCTGATTGGTCAACTCAACGATTGGCCAGACCTTTGAACGCTTCGCCGGTAAATACAGTCGATGCGAGAAGAGCAGGTGTAGTCTTGTAGCGAGAGAGGAGAGAGATGCCACGGAAAGAGAGAGAGCGATAACCAGTTATCACTACAAGTACTACCGACCGACAAAAACAACCAACTGACCAACTAACTGACCGTCCGACTCGGACCAACGACCAGTTACCCGTCCCTAACCAACCGAGCGACTGTCCATCATGGGCCAGTGCGTCTCAGGACCAAAACCCCGTCGTCCGGATCCAGTCCACGACACCCAGAGGACCAGCTGGGACTCCCTTCAGCCCTTTAATCAGGTAAATGTCATGAATATCATCATCATCCAACCTGTTTTAGATTGATGGAGAAGTTGACATGACGCATTGTGCCCTGTACCACTGACTGACTGCAGCACCATCGTTGCTGTCGGGGAGGAAACCTTGTATGAAAACTATTCAAGCAAACACTATGACTAAAACTAAACTAAACATTTGCTGTCAAAATCAAGCCTAACTCACACTCACTCACTCACTATCACTCCCTGTTTCCACCATGCAGGTACATGGTCATGTACCCGTGCTGGCACCCAGTGCCAGAGAAAAGGCCTGACTTCCACAGTCTGGTGGAGGATCTGCAGAAGTTCCTGGAGTCCTACCTGGAAGGGGAGCACTAAATCAGCCTGCATGAGCAGCTGTGTCACTTCACCTGTTTTGTAATCTTTAATTTCATGTTCAGCTCAATATTCCTCAAAAAGCGCTCAAGACGAGATTTTTTATTTGTTTTAATCAGGGATGTTTATACACAATTGTAAGTTATGTACTTGATGTGAAAGAGATATTGCTTGGCGGGGGGGAGATGAATATCCATCTTGGAACTTAAAGGACCACTTCACCACTTTTCAACCTATCTTCATATAATAGGTCCTCACTAATAATCATAATAAAATGGGACAATTTTTTTCTACTCAGTCTGTGTCTCATAGGAGGGCTGTGGGGAGTTCAAAAACCCGTCCACCAGTCACATCATCGATGGGGAATACAAGCTAATAGAAACTGCAGACTTTCTAGTCCTGAAAAGTTGCAATACGAAAATGGAAGCCATCGTTCTCACGATAATACAAATCTAAACATTCTTGTAAAGCCCTCCTATGAGAAACAGACTGAGTAGAAATAAATTGTGCCATTTTATCATGATTATTAGTGAGGACCTATTATATGAAGATAAGTTGAAAAGTGGTGAAGTACGTGGTCCTTTAAGTGATGCTCAAGGTTTTATTTATTCCATTTTATATTTCAAGGTCCCAAGGTCTGCATCTACCCTGTAAAATCCTCAGTGTTAATTCAACTCTGGGAGTGTACAAATGGAACCAAATGAGGGTCCACTTGTGCACTCTCAGAGTTATAGGGCCATATGGGTCCATTTGGCTTCAGTTCAAAGCACACATTACAGCGTCCACTCGATCCTGTAGGCTAACCTTCAACAACCTAGACTCTTCCTCACCCAGGAGTCAACCCAGCTCCATATCCAGACATCAGTCATATCAAAACTTGACTACTATAACTCCCTCCTCACTGGTCTACTACCGGCATGTTCACTTAAGCCTCTCCAATTGATCCAAAATGCTGAAGCTCGCCCGGTCTACAACCAGCCAAAATTCTCATGGCTCCCCCTTCTCCGCTCCCTCCATTGGCTCCCGGTCACCGCCCGCACAGAGTACAAAAGTCTGATGCTAGCCTTCAAAGCAACCAAAAGGTATGTAACCCTCCCGCTCGCTCAGATCAACCGACGCAGGGAAGCTGGAAGTACCTTCGCTAAAAACGACAACGCTCCACACGTCCCAATCTCTTCTCCCTTCTGGCTACAGAACTATGGAATGCACTTCCCATTGCAATCAGAACTGCAGATTCACTCCCAATCTCTCACCGTAGTCTGAACCCACCTCTTCAGACTCCATTTTAGCCCGTAGCACTTGCCCTAGCCTTGACGACCTTACAGGCGTATGCATAGCCTCAATTTATGTAATTTAGAGATAGCATTTTATGTAGACATAGCACTATAGTCAACTAATCAAATTATTCCCGGGCGCGGCTTGGCTGCGGCTCACCGTGTTACCTCTCACTTCTTAATCTGAAGCATGTACAAATTCTGCTCGGTTCCAGTGAAAATCTTACTTTTTAGAGCCTATTTATTTTACAAGTGGGCATACACTGCCCACTTGTGGCGACACTACAAAAAGGGCTGCCTGCAAAAAAATTATACTGCTGTGGAAATCAATGTACCCACTTGTCCTGCTGTGTTACGAAACCTGTGTATGGATTTATGTGCAGGTTAACAGACTCTGTGAACAGTATTAATGTATAGCACTTTATTCCAACCCTGCTAAGAGCTCTGCAGGCTGTCATCTATATGGAGCCACTGGCACTCTAGCCTGTAAGCAGTGTTGTTTTCGTTGACTAAAACTAAGACGAAAAATGTTCACTGACGAAAACTAAATGGAAACTACATGAAAACTAAGCAATGATGACTAAAACTGAGACTAAATATACTGACAAAAAGTCACAAAAAAAGTGACTAGTGGACAAGAGATCCACCAAGTCATTTTACAATTAGTTGCATGTAGTAAAATTACGCCATTATTAAAACGCCATCAAGGCCCGCTAAAATACATCTTAGGCGACTAAATTAACTGCAGATTTAGTCGACTAAAATCTTTTGACATTTAATCGACTAAAACTAGACTAACACTAACACATTCAGGTGACTAAAATATGACTGAATTTGCTGCCAAAAACACTGCCTGTATATACAGAGATAAGGCTGATGCCTTTATGTCCACTTTGTTTATTTATGCTTTGAATATTTTGTTTACTTTTAGGTTAAGCCAAATTTATATTTTGTAGTGTCATGAGCCGAACATAGCCAATAATCTATAAACTCACAGGCTTGTAGATCGGTTATTTTCAGCCAGTGACACTTCTGTATGGCCTGAAGAAGGTCAGTAGACCGAAAGCTTGCTAAATAAATACATTGATTGTGTGCAGATCTGACTGTGCGGAGCTTCCCTTTATTTTTCTCAGTATGGCGAAGCATTACAATTTAAATGTGCGTTTTCCTCAAGTGTTTAGTTTGACTATTTCTCTATTTTTGGCCAGTATTATTTTTTGATATTTTCCTATTTTCCTTTTTGCACTGTAAAAATATGTCTGGGGTTTTTGTGGAGGAGTTTGGAGAGAAATAAAAACCCTTAAACTGTATCGTTGGACTGTTCTTGGAGCCTTGGCCGTTTGTGCATGGGGCTAAATATGGAATTTGCTGCTTTCATTTGTTTTAGGGATTTTAGCTGTTTTTGACAGGGGGGGCGGGAGCATTCGAGCATGGGGCTAAATATGGAATTTATTTTACAAAATATATATGGCGATTTTTTTTTAAATTATTTACTATCGTCCTAGGAAATTACATCTGTCCACAGGATCTACTGAATGAACACTAATCTTTTACTTTCTCTAATAACAACCTAAAACATGAACCTTGGTTGAAAAAAACTAGTTTTAAAAAAAACAAAAAGTTTAAAAAGAAAAAAAATTGGCTATTTTGTCCAAAATGTAAAATAATTACATATATTTTAAGTATTAAAGTATACATGATGTGAACATGCACGGTAGGCTACATCATTATCAGACCTAATTGTATCCTTCAAATTAGTTTTTACAGTATATGCTCCAAAATAGGTTTTGTAGCAATTTGTGGAAATATTATATTAGACCTTAATTATCGAATGTTTAAGCAATGTATAATGATCATGTGTAGGCCTACTTTATTTTACTTATTAAAGACATTTATTTTCAAATATATAGTAGGCTATAGGCCTAATCTTTTAACATTTTGGACAAAATATCCAATTTCACAACGAGGTGCCCAGATATCCAAGGAAGGTGTCCACTTCACCCTATTGGTCAAGTGTCTCCTGTCAGGTGTGAGACGTGAAGAGAACCAGGGTTATTTTTTTTTAAATATATTTTATGCAGCATCAGACAAGAGGTGGGTTTGTCTAACATTTGGCATCTAGACAGTCACATTAGTTTATATTTTGTATTCTAAAGTAAAAGAGTGGCGCCACTAGCGTTGACTCCCATAGTTCCACACATTGGAACTATCAACTCTATGGAACTATCCCATTGTCAGACATGTACAGCATATTACCCCTGGAGGTAGATTAAAGTCTTGCTTAGATCTGTCAGTGTTTTTGAGGGGCACTGGACCCTCCTATATACAGCTTTTGTCCCCACACGTCTCATATTTGCCATTGAGAATGAAAGGAGAAATTAGGTCATATGTCTGATTGTCCGACAAATATGACGTAAATTTGTGGTAACAAACATTAAATGCCATTGACAATGAACGAAGGGATGACTTGCGTCATATCTCTGCTGTCGGGAGGAAACTGCATAACTCCAAAAGGAAATGAAGGAAATGAAAAATATACATTTTTCAGGAAATAAAGAAAACCATATATTTTTAAAACAAAGCAATACAGCCTCATCAAAGTTGGTGTTGTAACTTTATGTAAATGTCAATTACTTCCATGAGAGGTGGTGGAGTTAGTTGCTTTAGCAGACATTTTGAGGGTCCAATGGAGTTAAGAGGTTTTGTCCAAAGCACATTTTACTACTTTCAATTAGTTCAATATTTTCGAAAACACACAGTCGTAAAGGGTGTTCAATATAGCACTGATTTATGCCCAAAATATTAAATTAAAAATGTTTCCCCCCCGACAGCAACGATATGTATAAGAGCAAATCGGCTAACCAATCACATATTCAGTTCAATGAAAGGAGAAATTAGGTAAATGAAAATAAAAATGATAATTATTCCTGATTCTGATTGGTCAACTCAACGATTGGCCAGACCTTTGAACGCTTCGCCGGTAAATACAGTCGATGCGAGAAGAGCAGGTGTAGTCTTGTAGCGAGAGAGGAGAGAGATGCCACGGAAAGAGAGAGAGCGATAACCAGTTATCACTACAAGTACTACCGACCGACAAAAACAACCAACTGACCAACTAACTGACCGTCCGACTCGGACCAACGACCAGTTACCCGTCCCTAACCAACCGAGCGACTGTCCATCATGGGCCAGTGCGTCTCAGGACCAAAACCCCGTCGTCCGGATCCAGTCCACGACACCCAGAGGACCAGCTGGGACTCCCTTCAGCCCTTTAATCAGGTAAATGTCATGAATATCATCATCATCCAACCTGTTTTAGATTGATGGAGAAGTTGACATGACGCATTGTGCCCTGTACCACTGACTGACTGCAGCACCATCGTTGCTGTCGGGGAGGAAACCTTGTATGAAAACTATTCAAGCAAACACTATGACTAAAACTAAACTAAACATTTGCTGTCAAAATCAAGCCTAACTCACACTCACTCACTCACTATCACTCCCTGTTTCCACCATGCAGGTACATGGTCATGTACCCGTGCTGGCACCCAGTGCCAGAGAAAAGGCCTGACTTCCACAGTCTGGTGGAGGATCTGCAGAAGTTCCTGGAGTCCTACCTGGAAGGGGAGCACTAAATCAGCCTGCATGAGCAGCTGTGTCACTTCACCTGTTTTGTAATCTTTAATTTCATGTTCAGCTCAATATTCCTCAAAAAGCGCTCAAGACGAGATTTTTTATTTGTTTTAATCAGGGATGTTTATACACAATTGTAAGTTATGTACTTGATGTGAAAGAGATATTGCTTGGCGGGGGGGAGATGAATATCCATCTTGGAACTTAAAGGACCACTTCACCACTTTTCAACCTATCTTCATATAATAGGTCCTCACTAATAATCATAATAAAATGGGACAATTTTTTTCTACTCAGTCTGTGTCTCATAGGAGGGCTGTGGGGAGTTCAAAAACCCGTCCACCAGTCACATCATCGATGGGGAATACAAGCTAATAGAAACTGCAGACTTTCTAGTCCTGAAAAGTTGCAATACGAAAATGGAAGCCATCGTTCTCACGATAATACAAATCTAAACATTCTTGTAAAGCCCTCCTATGAGAAACAGACTGAGTAGAAATAAATTGTGCCATTTTATCATGATTATTAGTGAGGACCTATTATATGAAGATAAGTTGAAAAGTGGTGAAGTACGTGGTCCTTTAAGTGATGCTCAAGGTTTTATTTATTCCATTTTATATTTCAAGGTCCCAAGGTCTGCATCTACCCTGTAAAATCCTCAGTGTTAATTCAACTCTGGGAGTGTACAAATGGAACCAAATGAGGGTCCACTTGTGCACTCTCAGAGTTATAGGGCCATATGGGTCCATTTGGCTTCAGTTCAAAGCACACATTACAGCGTCCACTCGATCCTGTAGGCTAACCTTCAACAACCTAGACTCTTCCTCACCCAGGAGTCAACCCAGCTCCATATCCAGACATCAGTCATATCAAAACTTGACTACTATAACTCCCTCCTCACTGGTCTACTACCGGCATGTTCACTTAAGCCTCTCCAATTGATCCAAAATGCTGAAGCTCGCCCGGTCTACAACCAGCCAAAATTCTCATGGCTCCCCCTTCTCCGCTCCCTCCATTGGCTCCCGGTCACCGCCCGCACAGAGTACAAAAGTCTGATGCTAGCCTTCAAAGCAACCAAAAGGTATGTAACCCTCCCGCTCGCTCAGATCAACCGACGCAGGGAAGCTGGAAGTACCTTCGCTAAAAACGACAACGCTCCACACGTCCCAATCTCTTCTCCCTTCTGGCTACAGAACTATGGAATGCACTTCCCATTGCAATCAGAACTGCAGATTCACTCCCAATCTCTCACCGTAGTCTGAACCCACCTCTTCAGACTCCATTTTAGCCCGTAGCACTTGCCCTAGCCTTGACGACCTTACAGGCGTATGCATAGCCTCAATTTATGTAATTTAGAGATAGCATTTTATGTAGACATAGCACTATAGTCAACTAATCAAATTATTCCCGGGCGCGGCTTGGCTGCGGCTCACCGTGTTACCTCTCACTTCTTAATCTGAAGCATGTACAAATTCTGCTCGGTTCCAGTGAAAATCTTACTTTTTAGAGCCTATTTATTTTACAAGTGGGCATACACTGCCCACTTGTGGCGACACTACAAAAAGGGCTGCCTGCAAAAAAATTATACTGCTGTGGAAATCAATGTACCCACTTGTCCTGCTGTGTTACGAAACCTGTGTATGGATTTATGTGCAGGTTAACAGACTCTGTGAACAGTATTAATGTATAGCACTTTATTCCAACCCTGCTAAGAGCTCTGCAGGCTGTCATCTATATGGAGCCACTGGCACTCTAGCCTGTAAGCAGTGTTGTTTTCGTTGACTAAAACTAAGACGAAAAATGTTCACTGACGAAAACTAAATGGAAACTACATGAAAACTAAGCAATGATGACTAAAACTGAGACTAAATATACTGACAAAAAGTCACAAAAAAAGTGACTAGTGGACAAGAGATCCACCAAGTCATTTTACAATTAGTTGCATGTAGTAAAATTACGCCATTATTAAAACGCCATCAAGGCCCGCTAAAATACATCTTAGGCGACTAAATTAACTGCAGATTTAGTCGACTAAAATCTTTTGACATTTAATCGACTAAAACTAGACTAACACTAACACATTCAGGTGACTAAAATATGACTGAATTTGCTGCCAAAAACACTGCCTGTATATACAGAGATAAGGCTGATGCCTTTATGTCCACTTTGTTTATTTATGCTTTGAATATTTTGTTTACTTTTAGGTTAAGCCAAATTTATATTTTGTAGTGTCATGAGCCGAACATAGCCAATAATCTATAAACTCACAGGCTTGTAGATCGGTTATTTTCAGCCAGTGACACTTCTGTATGGCCTGAAGAAGGTCAGTAGACCGAAAGCTTGCTAAATAAATACATTGATTGTGTGCAGATCTGACTGTGCGGAGCTTCCCTTTGTTTTTCTCAGTATGGCGAAGCATTACAATTTAAATGTGCGTTTTCCTCAAGTGTTTAGTTTGACTATTTCTCTATTTTTGGCCAGTATTATTTTTTGATATTATCCTATTTTCCTTTTTGCACTGTAAAAATATGTCTGGGGTTTTTGTGGAGGAGTTTGGAGAGAAATAAAAACCCTTAAACTGTATCGTTGGACTGTTCTTGGAGCCTTGGCCGTTTGTGCATGGGGCTAAATATGGAATTTGCTGCTTTCATTTGTTTTAGGGATTTTAGCTGTTTTTGACAGGGGGGGCGGGAGCATTCGAGCATGGGGCTAAATATGGAATTTATTTTACAAAATATATATGGCGATTTATTTTTTTATTATTTACTATCGTCCTAGGAAATTACATCTGTCCACAGGATCTACTGAATGAACACTAATCTTTTACTTTCTAAAAAGGTGCTCATGCATATATTGATGAAGACCTTTTTGCCTACGAGAGAGAGAGAGAGTGACAAAGAGTGATCATGTATTTTCACGCCGCGATAAAGGCTCAGCAGGAAATGTGAATCGTCCAACAGATGCTCTGCATGCATTATTGACGGGCTGTAAATAATAGAAGTGGATCTTTTGTGTCTCGACAAGAAATCAGGTCTGGAAAGAGAGGTTAACCCATTCTGACCTGAGATCAGATTCATACGAGGTTTCCACTGGACACACACTGGGTCTGATTAACCCATTCTGACCTGAGATCAGATTCTAAAAAATGTCAGTCGTTCTTCGATTTTTCAAAAATAGCAGACCTACAAGCTCGTAGCGCGCCACTCGGTGGCGCGCTATGAGCTTGTAGATCTGCTATTTTTCAATAGCTAAAGCATAACATGATGCTAACACCAAAATGGGTTCCCGTTCAGAATGCGTTAAACTGCTTGAAACCTATACAGTAGCATCCTCGTTTGGAGGCGAACATTCAGAGGGAACCAAATAGCGGGTCTACAAGCTCACAACACGTCGCAACGATGTTGAAAGGAAGGGCATTTGAATGTTCCAACCGCTCATTTTGATAGGTTGGAACTTGGAATGGCTTTAGGGTTGACGACAGTGCAGCAACTTGCATTGGGCCTGGTCTTATACAAGGGGTGGTATACTTGTAAATTAATAAAATAACGATAAAAATACAAGTAAATAATTGGGTTAAAGTGCAGAGGTGCAAAGCTTAAAAACAGCCGCCCACGCCACCTTTTTAAGAGGCCTGCTCCTCCGTTAAAACGATAAAAATATAACCAAGGCAACACTGGTTTTGTATAGGACAACTGAATGATTAAAAGGCTGGGTGGGGGGAGTGAGCTGGGGAGGACTAGGAAGACGCCATGCAGTCACAGATTCGAGACAAGTGAATTCTATATATCCAGCTAACACAAGCAGGGACTACGAGTATTGGTGTCGTTTGAAGACGTACCGGGGAGAGCCAGAGCGGTGATTCTTCCTCCTCCCTGGTCCTCCTCAGTCAGCGTTAAGGTCGCCGTCCTCCATCATCCATTGTGGTGGACTACCGTCTGTCCACGGCACGCTGCAGCATGGCGTCTCTGCTCGTCTCTCGTCTCAGTGTCTCCTCTCGTCTCTCGTCGTCTGTCCGCGTTCCATCTCTGGGCAGCCCACCACGGGCAAGGCCCGGGCAGGCACACACTATGGGGGTCTGTGGCATTTACTGTACGTGTCCAAGTAGGCCTGTCAAAAAAAATCGATTCGAGTTAGAATCGCGATTCTAATGCCGTCCGATTCAGAATCGATTCTCATTTTCCAAAAATCGATTTTTCTAAAAAAAAAATTACCTGTGCATGCAATGCATTATGGCCTGGGTTTCTGCATAGTGCATTTACTACCAGCTAAGCTAAGCCTGCCAATTGTATTTATTTTACACCTGTTTTAATACTAATGTATTGTTCTGGTATTGAGTGAGAAGAGATTTTGTAACTTTTGTACTGGTTCAAATTTGTGCAAGCTAAATAAATGAGACATGTTCTTAACTTCTTACTCTTGGATTTAACCTTTGTGTGTTTAAATCATACTCGTACTAAATGTACTCTGCTTTCATGCCAGAAGACTGGAGTAGATCATGCTAAAATTCTATTTAATTGTTTTTAATAAAAAATAAAAGACTGCTTTAGAATCGAAAAAAATCTTTTTTGAATCGAGAATCGGAAAAATCGAAAAGATCGTTTTTGAATCGAATAGTCACCCCAAGAATCGGAATCGAATCGAATCGTGGGACACCTAAAGATTCGCAGCCCTATGTCCAAGGGTCTGGCTATACAACTGGCCCGCAGAGCCATTGGAGAGGTGTGCCATTGAGGGGGCACAAAAATATGAGTGCTGTTCATGCAGCACTGGAGTGAGACAATAAGCTGGAGTTTGAAATACATATTGTTTTCAACGAGGGCGGCGCAAATATCAGCAATTTTTAGGCATGTGTGCAACATGACAACTGTCTTTGTATTGTTTATATGTTCTGTACTATTAGGCCTAATAATTGTCAACAGTCAACAGCTATACGACTGGCCCCCAGCTGCGATCCTGGCCCTTATTGGCCCATGCATGGTCAGTAGCTGCCCTGCCCTGCCCTGCCCTGCCCTGCCCTGGACTCCTCAGCTCCTTCTCTCTCCTCTTCCAAACACGCTCTGCTGCTTCTCCTGCAAACACTCTGCTATATAGGCTCTTAATTAGGTAGCCACACCCACCCCAGGTGCAGGCCTTTAATAGCTGCAGGTCCTTGATTAGCATAGCCAGTGGAGAGATGAAAGGTTATACAAAATATAACTCCA
The DNA here is from genome assembly GCF_963924005.1 of Protomyctophum bolini. NCBI lineage: Eukaryota > Metazoa > Chordata > Actinopteri > Myctophiformes > Myctophidae > Protomyctophum > Protomyctophum bolini. Next base: position 45,841,710 of record NC_137867.1, on the reverse strand, counting down.
CAATAACAGTAATTAACTAAATCAAACTAGACTATCAGACTCATAAGCAAAAATTAATCAAAAAAAAAAAAAAGTAATTTCAAATAAAAACGTGCAAATGTACAAAAACACAAGCATAAAAAGCACGAAAACCAAACACATCTAAAACACACCAGAGGGAGTTCCTCACAGCACTCTCTTCGGCTCAAACAAACTAACCAACTTTGGGCGGGAACCCCTTCACAGTTCATTCATAATACATTTTAGAGTCACATAATACACAATATAAATTATCTCCATAATATAATTAAACATAAGTGTCTCTATATACAAAGTCAAGTTGGTGTGTTCCCCACACAAACCCAGTTAGCATGCTCCCTATACACTGGAGCCAACTAGCAATCAATCATCAATCTTACAATATAGTGTCAAACAAATACCACCCCAAGGTAAAATAACACAGGAAACTCATTGTAGTCTGATAAATACAGTCCTCTTAGCAGATTTTGCAAACCTTACAGCCCAGCCATTTATTACTGAAACAAAGTTAAATCTATCCTATGCCTCCATCTAGTGGACTGAGACTGCATGACCCTTATGGGTCTGTAACTAAGACAGTTAATTTAACTCTCTGAGAGTGTACAAATGGGTTCATTTGTACACTCTCAGAGTTAAATTAACATTGACTTTACAATATGCATTGGGGTCCCAGAGATGTCATTAACCCATTCTGACCTGAGATCAGATTCATACGAGGTTTCCACTGGACACACACTGGTCTGATTAACCCATTCTGACCCGAGATCAGATTCTAAAAATGTCAGTCGTTCTTTGATTTTTCAAAAAATAGCAGATCTACAAGCTCGTAGCGCGCGCTATGAGCTTGTAGATCTGAGCCGTAAAAACCTTCTCTTATGGGGGGGTCCTTGGCATGTAGTTTAAAATGGGGGGGGGGGGGGGTCCCGTGTCAATTTGGGGGTCCTTGACATGATAAAGTGTGATAAAGCAATGTAAATACAAGCTATACTACTGTAAAAAAAAAGGCAATAGAATATTGATAATTGCAAAGAAAGGACATACATTGACATGGAGCCTATATACAAAGTTTTTGTTTAATCCTTTTGTAAGCCACACCTGCAGTTCCCGGCATGAGCTATAGGCCTACAGCAGATTATTATAACTCTATGATACACTGTATCAACTACAGTATCATACTGTGTGTGTACTTGGTACACACACACACACACACACACACACACACACACACACACACACACACACACACACACACACACACACACACACACACACACACACACACACACACACACACACACACACACCTGGCTGCGTCATGAGACACGGAATAGACAAGTTTGTATCTTTTTCTTATCAAACTTTCACCACCAATCACTGGACGCATCACGTGATCACACCTCCGAGTCCTCACACAATAATGGCTTTCAGATTCAGTTGCATTTTGGTCCCCTCCAGACAGACAGGGAGCAGGCAAGACGGAGAGACAGAGAAAGGTATGTGCCCAATATTATATACATGTTGTTATTAATCTGCTATATACAAGAGGCCTGCATGGATATTCCATATGCCTATAGCAGCTTAAATTCATATTTAGAAAATTTCTGAGATGATGGAATGATGGAGGATGATGGTCATGGAAGGCCTAGCTCTGGTCCATATAGCCTTGATCAGGGCCTAGCTATATTTTGAACCATTGATTTTCAAATCAAAACGATGTTGTTTAATAGCCTAATAGACAACAGTTCTTTGATGTGTTCCTTCAATGAAAGCATGATAGCTATACAGTAGGTATTATATTATCCTATTATGAATATTATTCATGTGATGTTTTGTCTTCATGGTGTAATTTGGAGTAAGGAAAGGAAAGGTATAGATGTTTACCCAGGGTAACTGGACTAAGCTCAAGAACTTGTTTTTACAGCCAGGCCCTGCTCATATAGAACATTTGATGGTAGGGGTTAAATGCCTTGTCCAAGGGCACTTCAGCGGTGGTCATTTTATAACGTGCCGGCCGGGGATATGAACTATAGCGACCTTCCGATATCAGGACCGCTCCGCAAACCGTTCGGCCACCGCTGCCCCACGTGTGTGTGGACAGAAACTTGACTTACATCCAAACTTGTGAAATACTGTACCAGCCTTTGGTGGAATTCATGTACGTATTAAGGCCTTATTGTCCTGTGTACTGTGTGGGAGACTGAGCAATTTTCACAGACTTGTGAAGATTGCAATTGGGGAGATTCCAAAAAACTAAATGCAAAAAAGAAGTTGGCTAAATACTGTTCTCTCTCAGCTATTATGGGCAGTCTGTCTATCTGGAGAAGGTGATGTTAAATTTATCCTTCAGTGGCGTAAACAAAAAAATCTGTCTAGTAGGGTGAAGTATGTGATCAATTATTTTTTGTCCTGTGTGTGTGTTGGGTCCGCATGTGCAGCAGTTGTATTCTTCTGAACAGTGTTTGGCAGTCTGTACTCTGCCTCGCACCCACTGGACAGTGCAGTGCAAGCCTTGTAGATTTATTCTGAGCTATTTGAAGCTAGTACTAGTACCAGTACTAGTACTAGTACTAGTACCAGTACTAGTACTAGCAGTGGCGTGCACAGATAGACACTAGGGGTGCTCCTTTTGGCAATGTGCTCTTCTTAATTTGTAATGTGTGGACCATGGTGACATTGATCAATTCTTGATAAAAACGCTTCTACTATATTATTTAGGCCCCCACAATCTAAAGCTATGTTTCTATGTCAGTGGTTCCTCGATTTAAAAAAATTTAGCAGACCTACAAGCTCGTAGCGCGCCACTCGGTGGTGCGCAATGAGCTTGTAGATCTGCTATTTTTCAATAGCTAAAGCATACCATAATGCTAACACCAAGGCAACCAGCCGGTTCCACGCGCTGCACAAGGTGCCCTTTTTTTTCAGTTGAGCACCTGCCCCTCTAAATGTCTGTGCACGCCACTGAGTATGTACTAGTGTGCCTGTGTCACTAGCACTCTAGAGGCTGGGGCCAAAAACGAGGAACACCTTTTGATGCATGCTATTCCTCTGCCCATTTTCTTAACAATATTTTCAATATGTTTCTCCCATGTTACGTTAGCTGTCCATCGAGTGTGTTACCCAGCAAAACTGCCTCTTGAACCTGTTCAATATTTGAGTCCTTAAAGGGATAGTTCAGATTTTTTGAACTTAAGTTGTATGAAATACTTAAGATAGTGGTTGCAACTGTATTAATTGATTGCCCGAGTCCCGTGGTGGGAGTTCTGCTCTGGTTTTAGTGAATATTAAGTAGTTCCACTCATTTTGTGGGGGGGGGGGGCACTGGGGCCACGCAGTAATACAATACAAATGACGTTCGTTTTGTGGATTAATTTAATTTTACTGCGTGGCCCCCAGTACCCCCCCACAAAATGACCGGAACTACTTGATATTTCACCAAAAACAGAGCAGAACTCCCACCACGGGACTCGGGCAATCAATTAATACAGTTGCAACCACTATATGAATGGCAAGTATTTCATACAACTTAAGTTAAAAAAATCTGAACTATCCCTTTAAGTGATAGGCACAGCTGACTAACCTCCTTAGTAGCATTTCTAGCAGTGAACAAACACTATACTTTTAGTGTTTTGGCTACATTCAGAACAAGACATCCAGTCAAGCAATAGTTTCAGTTCAGATTGAAGTGTGATGCATAATAAACAGTCGAATCATCTGCAGATACAGTACAACGACTCTAATCTAAAAACAAAAGGCATGTCATTTGTAAATATTGTGTAAAGTAGAGGGCCAAGGCAGCTCCCCTGGGGTACACCACACTGTAAACCATTAAAAACACACAGACTGCATCCTATTGGATAAATAACTGTTCATCCAAATTGATTGTTGTTAAACCCATATGCACATCATTTCCTTAACATTAACCCCATTCTACAACATCAAATGCTGCACTAAAGCAGTGGTTCCCAAAGTGGGGTCCGGGGACCCCCAGGGGTACCTGAGGGAGTTCCAGGGGGGACCCATCTATTTTGTTCATGTTCATAAAGTGCTAAAGTGTTTAAAGCAGTGGTTCCCAAACTTTTTCATGTCAAGGACCCCCAAATTGACACTACTTAGCCTGTGGACCCCCATTTGAAAAGATATGCCCATAAGAGAAGACGTCTACATTTAGACGTGTACATTTTAGACGTGTACATTTAGACGTGTACATTTAGACAGTGTCCCCCCCGAGTGCCTCCCCAGTGTCCCCCCGAGTACCTGGAAAAATATCTACCCCAAAAGGGGTACCTGGTCCAAAAAAGTTTGGGAACACCTGCACTAAAGTCTATACAGCTCCAACCATCATTTCTTTGTCAGTATAAGATAACAATTTGTCTGCAGTATATGACTATGAGTACCAGTAGGGGCACTGCTGTGCCAGAAACAGAGAGAGAGAGAGAGAGAGAGAGAGAGAGAGAGAGAGAGAGAGAGAGGAGAGGAGAGGGGGGAGGGGAGTTGCACTCCAAGGAACAGCAATGTCCGTGTTCACCTATGTGTCCGCCTATATATGTGGCCATGAGCACCAGAATGACTATTAGTACCAGTAGGGGCGCTGTTGTGCCAGAAACAGAGAGAGAGAGAGAGAGAGAGAGAGTGCTGCACGTGCTGCACTGTTGCCTGCTAATGAGAGAGAGAGAGAGAGAGAGAGAGAGAGAGAGAGAGAGAGAGAGAGGAGGGGGGGGGGAGGAGAGTTGCAACACTCAGTTCACACAGGTGTGATTTTTTTCTTTCTGTTTAACTGTGTAACTTTATTCCTCAATATGCAATACATTTGCCATTTTTCAGTATACCTTTCAAATCTATGGCAGCTTTCTTCAACTGATCTCTTTCTCACATACACGCATGCACTGCCCAGACGCCCCGATTAAGCTGTGGGTCTCTCCCCCAGAAACCTTTTAACATAGCCGATGTAAGTTCCGACGTGTGTGTGTGTGTGTGTGTGCGCGTGCGTGCATGTGTGTGTCAAGGTCATAGCTATACAACAATCCTTTGTGTCCAAATGACAGCATGCCTGCATGGTCTAAAATTCTAAATGCTTATCACTCCCTCCATAGAGCGTCGCAGTGCCGCCCCTGTTCAGAACAGCAAGGGCACCAGAAGAGAATTTCCCATACGTTTTTCCCATAGACTTTTCAAAAAGTATTTATTTAAATACCTCGGACAAAGCCAACAGTCAAGTTGACAAATCATGACGATAAAACATTTTTTTGGGGCCGAACAAAGAAGAAAGAAGAAAAGCTTAAAAAAAGGATGATTTGTCAACTCCGAGGCTTAACCCCTTTTCTTTCTTTAAATAAATAAGGTCTTTAAGTCTTTAGGGTCTTTAAATGAATACATTTGAAACATAATATGGAAAAAGGAATGGGAAATTCTCTTCCTGTGCCCTCGCATGGGGCGGGACTGTGACACTCTATTGGCTCCTGGTTGACGCAGAGCCATGGCAGATCCCCCATTCCTTCAAGGCCTGATGAGAAATGAAATGTCTGTGAAAGGCTGATTTGAAAGAGTTTCCTCATGAGTGTGAAATGTCTTGTCTCCACAATATACAATAACAATACACAGTAACAATGTTTCAGGTTGAATATCTGATTTGAAGTAAAGCAAGGTCATCTCTGCACACTGTAGGCTATTCAATTCTCTCTCATGCTTGACTCAACAACACCTCACCCATGAAAGGTCACCATCCGGTTTCCGATTTGATAATTTATGAGAAAATAACAAACCGTTACTTATCATACTAAAATAGTTTTTCAGGTGGGTGTATTTCACCAAAAGAACATACTAGTCCAAACCCGTTCATGAGGGATATGACCCAATCCCTACCTCTCTCTCCCCCCCTCCCTCCCTCTCTGTGAGAGAGAGAGAGAGAGAGAGAGAGAGAGAGAGAGAGAGAGAGAGAGAGAGAGAGAGAGAGAGACATTTCGTCCTCAAATTATATCCTCAAATTTTTAGGACACACTATTACTTAGATAAAAGTCTAAGTGACTCATATACATCTCATGATTTCACCTCTTGATTAATTGATTGATTTATCAGTTTGCAGAATTACAGTACATTTCAAGTACAACTCAATACAACAACTGTTAACTGTGAGTGGATGACACCATAAAGCATTACACTTGTTTACAAGAGGGCCCACCATTTTCAATTCATCAAAACAATTAGAGACGTACGAATATACACAACTATATAAGTACAAGCCCCTAGCAAAAGTAGCCTGTCATAGAATGTGGAATACAAATGTAAATCAATGTATGTCCACAATGTATAAAGTAAAGTACAGTAAACTACACCTTCCCTCAGAGGGAATCAAACAGGCCTATGTAATGTAACAGGCAGCAGGCCTGCTCTGCAAAAGAATCTCTCGTCCATCATGTAGACAAACATTACCCTCTAGTGGCCAACCATAGCAACTGCCAAAATTGAAATGAAATGGACTATAGGCTATAAGTTATGGTTAAACTTATACATGGTCGAGGTAGTCTATAAAATATGACAACATATATCATTGTGGGTGTCATAATTAGCACACTCGCCTTTTATTTTATTTTATCCTATGTTCCTTTGTGACTCAATGCCTCGCACACACAAAGTCTATAGTGTGAGGAGTCTCAAATTCCTGTGCAGTTTGTTCACATTGCAGCAAATTAATCCTTGGTGCAAAGTTCAAATTGCACCTCTGACTCCCTAATTGCTTGATTTAAAATAAAAATAGGAATATTTTCACTCTGCATAAACTATAAGATCACCCCAGGTATTCAGTTTGAATTAATTGCAGAATATGTGTGTGCTTTTTAAAGGAACACGGTGAGCTGTGGAACTACAGCAGAAGAATGAAGATTCTGGTTCTCATCTTGGTGCTCCACGCTGTTGTGATAAGAGGTAGGATAGTCTTTATTGAGTTGTTGTCGCACAGTCACACAAACATTTAATTTAGTTAGTTATTTAGTTATGCTCCGATATTTGTTTTTACAAGTTTTGGTTTTAACTAACTCACAATTCCTCATGAAATGTTTTTAGAATATAAGAATAGAATACATTATATAATTTAAAGATATTTGCTTACAGTAGGCTATGTCTTTGCTTTAAACAGGCAGCAAGTACATCTTCTACGACAATGATGACGCCATCATAGCTGAACCTGGAACCAGTGCTGTAATTGGCTGTACTTTCATTAATCCGGCTGACTTCAAACCCATGTCTGTAATTCTGATGAGGTGTGAATCTAGACCTGGTTGTGGGGTGGATGACATCCTCTTCGTTTCCGAGGATGCCAATGCCGCTAAGGGCCAGTTCACGCTCATGGAGCCGGATCTCAGCAAAAATAACTGTAGTATCCGCATCGATTACCTCAGCACCTCCATGTCTGGATCCTATCAAATTGGAGTTAACGGTCAAAGGAAAGGACGCCCTCATCAAATAAGGACTGCAATTAAAAAGCCCATCAAAGTCACAGGTATATGAACTATTGTTACTTTTATAGTCTGTAGCCTGTATACTGTACACTGCACTGCACTGAGATGCTCTGAGGAAACATTAAACAAGAAACAACATTTAAACAAGCTTTGCACAAGTTTTATTTTTAACTATCTCACAATTCATTATGAAATATTTAGAATATAAGAATATAAAATGATATAATTTAAAGATATTTGCTTACAGCTACGTCTTTGCTTTAAACAGGTGGCGATTGTGATGATGACATCATCTACGACAACTTGGACCCCATTACAGCTGAAACTGGGGCCAGTGCCGTGATTGGCTGTGCTTTCGGGCATCCGGCTGATGTCCATGTCACGTCTGTAATTCTGATGAGGTGTGAATCTAGACCCGATTGTGGGGTGGATGACGTCATCTACGATTCCAAGGATGTCAATGCATCGATCCAGTTCAGGCTCTTGGAGCCGGATCTCAATCAAAAGAACTGCAGTATCGTCATCGATGACCTCAGCACCTCCATGTCTGGATCCTATCAAATTGCAGTTAATGGTCAAAGGAATGGACGCCCTAATCAAATAAGGAGTGTACGACGTAAAAAGCTCATACTAGTGACAGGTACAGTATGAACTTGAACTCTGCACTGAGCTTCTTTGAGGAAACATTTATTTTCACTTCCATGTGATTTTATAGTGCAACTTTCCTTGTTTGCCCTCAGCCCTTCAAAAGGAATGCAATTTGGACTGTAAAATGGAATCTCTGACCAACCCTCTGACAGTCACCATAGGGGTTCTGGCTGGTGTTGTGGCTCTGATGGCAATATTTCGTTGTATCAGGTGCAGTGTTACAATCTCTCTATAATCTCTATCATGTATCATCATGTATTTAACTAAACAATAATTGTTGAGATGCTTTTTTTCTCTCTCAAGATGTCTACCCAGATGCAGAAAGAGCTACAGAGGACTGAGAGACCAGGCAGAGGACACAGAGATGGTGATTGCGAATGCAGTGAGCACTTACTATGAGACCTAGCAGACCATGTCTGTCTGTGTGTCCGTGTGTCCATGTGTGTGTCACCCCCTTTGTGCCCATATATGGAGCTGAGTGATTTGTTTGTGATTGATGCAACACACTCCATATTTGGACGTATAGCTGCTTTGGGGACTCCTTATATGGTTATGGCTAAGTTAAAAACTTAACTTAAAAAAATTACTTAAAAATAAATCTTAAAAAAACCCAACTATGTACGAGCTGCGTTCGCTTCCCGCGTTTGCGCGTCTTACTGGTTCCTCAAGATCAGCAGGTAGACTAGTAACGAGAGCATAGTCTATGCTTCCACTGAACATGTGTTTGTTAAAAGAAAGGGTTTCATCACTGACCTATACTCATATCTATTCCACATTGTTCAAAATGTTCACAGACAGGAGGACGACAAGTAGATGGTTTCGATGGGCAGATCTTCCAGGACGAATTAGGTAAGGGCATTCAGCACAGCAAGTGCAACAGACACACATTATGGTTAATGGTAAACATGCAGCCAAACAGCATCAACAGGTGCTATCTGTTACTATGTAAGAAAGTTCTTACTAGACGGGGCCCTCCAATGTGTGAGCCTGTGAGGCCTTTTGGGCTTTATTTTTTGTTTTTAAACATGTACTATAGTACTCATCACATCTCATTGTGAGCTCCAATTAAATAATATCTCCTAACATGTTTGTTGTTCTCATTCTGTGCGTCCTGTTAGCGGCCCTGCTCCAGACCTCCATGATGTGCCCTCCCTCTGCACAGGTAGAGCTGCCTCCTCCTCCTCCCCCTTCAACCACATCTGTTGAAGTTGGTGGTTTCGATGGGCATGAGCAGACCTTCCAGGAAGGAGGAGGTAAGGCAGTTGTTGGCAGTTCCTGGAACCCTGGCAGTGACCTCTGAGGAGAATGTGCAAAGCAAAGCCCAGCTTCCCATCTACCAAATCATTTTAGAGATCTCTGTCTGTCTGTCAGTCAGTCAGTCAGTCAGTCATACGGTACCACCCCCCCACACTCCCGCTGGCTTTGACCATTACCATTACGTTATGGAGGGCAAATCAAATCCCTTTTCCCCCCTCAATTTAACTAATTTAACGCTGTTTATTTATCCCCCGTTGCCAATCATTTTCAATTGAGTGCTATAGCGCCACCCTTTGGACAACCAATGGCCGTGGGCTTCACGTCCTCGCCGTTTGGCATAACCCTCTCTGCCATATTACCAAGTTTCGTGAAAACCGACTGCACGGTTAAGTCTCTCTCTCTCTCTCTCTCTCTCTCTCTCTCTCTCTCTCAGGGGACTTGGTCGTGCTAGAGGATGCCAACTATAACCCACTGCTGCCACAGGAGATCCTGAATGTACCTGCTGAGATGCTCCAAGTTCAGGATGGAAAGATTCTTGGCGAAGGTGGGCTTTAAGACCTGAGGCCGATTCTAAAGAAATGTCTTCTAAATCCTTAAAGGACCACTTCACCACTTTTCAACCCATCTTCATATAATTGGTCCTCACTAATGTTCATGATAAAATACCAAAACTAAATTCTACTCAGTCTGTGTCTCATAGGAGGGCTGTGGGCAGTTCAGAAACCCGGCGTCCACCAGTGATATCATTGACGATGCGGCTTCCATTTTCACATTGCACCTTTTCAGGAATAGAAAACCTGCGGTCTCTATTAATTTGGATTACTGTAGAATACAGTTTGGATTACTGTAGACTACGTGTCTCCTCTGAATGGAATAGTGCAGGGAAGGAATACACAGCTGTACGTATTCACCTCTGTCTGTGGTGGCAAAAAGTACGCAATTGTTTTACTTAAGTAAAAGTACCAATACTGCAATTTAGAACTGACTTTGTTACAAGTAAAAGTACGGAATTGAAAATGTACTTGTGCTATCTGTTACTATGTAAGAAAGTTCTTACGGGGCCCTCCAATGTGTGAGCCTGTGAGGCCTTTTGGGCTTTATTTTTTGTTTTTAAACATGTACTATAGTACTCATCACATCTCATTGTGAGCTCCAATTAAATAATATCTCCTAACATGTTTGTTGTTCTCATTCTGTGCGTCCTGTTAGCGGCCCTGCTCCAGACCTCCATGATGTGCCCTCCCTCTGCACAGGTAGAGCTGCCTCCTCCTCCTCCCCCTTCAACCACATCTGTTGAAGTTGGTGGTTTCGATGGGCATGAGCAGACCTTCCAGGAAGGAGGAGGTAAGGCAGTTGTTGGCAGTTCCTGGAACCCTGGCAGTGACCTCTGAGGAGAATGTGCAAAGCAAAGCCCAGCTTCCCATCTACCAAATCATTTTAGAGATCTCTGTCTGTCTGTCTGTCTGTCTGTCTGTCTGTCTGTCTGTCTGTCTGTCAGTCAGTCAGTCAGTCAGTCATACGGTACCACCCCCCCACACTCCCGCTGGCATTGACCATTACCATTACGTTATGGAGGGCAAATCAAATCCCTTTTCCCCCCTCAATTTAACTAATTTAACGCTGTTTATTTATCCCCCGTTGACAATCATTTTCAATTGAGTGCTATAGCGCCACCCTTTGGACAACCAATGGCCGTGGGCTTCACGTCCTCGCCGTTTGGCATAACCCTCTCTGCCATATTACCAAGTTTCGTGAAAACCGACTGCACGGTTAAGTCTCTCTCTCTCTCTCTCTCTCTCTCTCTCTCTCTCTCTCTCTCTCTCTCTCTCTCTCTCTCTCTCTCTCTCTCTCTCTCTCTCTCTCTCTCTCTCTCTCTCTCTCTCTCTCTCTCAGGGGACTTGGTCGTGCTAGAGGATGCCAACTATAACCCACTGCTGCCACAGGAGATCCTGAATGTACCTGCTGAGATGCTCCAAGTTCAGGATGGAAAGATTCTTGGCGAAGGTGGGCTTTAAGACCTGAGGCCGATTCTAAAGAAATGTCTTCTAAATCCTTAAAGGACCACTTCACCACTTTTCAACCCATCTTCATATAATTGGTCCTCACTAATGTTCATGATAAAATACCAAAACAAAATTCTACTCAGTCTGTGTCTCATAGGAGGGCTGTGGGCAGTTCAGAAACCCGGCGTCCACCAGTGATATCATTGACGATGCGGCTTCCATTTTCACATTGCACCTTTTCAGGAATAGAAAACCTGCGGTCTCTATTAATTTGGATTACTGTAGAATACAGTTTGGATTACTGTAGACTACGTGTCTCCTCTGAATGGAATAGTGCAGGGAAGGAAAACACAGCTGTACGTATTCACCTCTGTCTGTCTGTGTCTGTGTCTGTCTCTCTCTCTCAGATGCACGCAGAGGCATGGTGTCCGATGCTTTGCTGTATGTAAATGAAACCAACTCTGAACCTCGCCTTTCTTTTTGGTTTTTAAACATGCACTACTCAGCACATCTCCAATTAAATAATATCTCCTAACATGTTATTATTCTGTGCGTCCTGTTAGCGGCCCTGCTCCAGACCTCCACACAGGGAAAGCTGACACCTGCTCCCCTGCTACCCCCCCGGCCCTTACCTCGGCTCAAGACCCTCCCACCGCTGCCACGGAAAAGCCTGACCGAGCGCACTGACCTGCTGGAGGTCATCCCCGCTGAGCTGCTCCGAGTTCAGGACAAGATTAAGACCTACGAACTCCATGTTAATGGTAAACATGCACATCCAAACAGCATAAACAGGTGCTATCTATTCTAGTGAAAATTCTTAGGGGGCCCTCCAATGTGTGAACCTGTGAGGCCTTTCTTTTTGGTTTTTAAACATGCACTACTCAGCACATCTCCAATTAAATAATATCTCCTAACATGTTATTATTCTGTGCGTCCTGTTAGCGGCCCTGCTCCAGACCTCCACACAGGGAAAGCTGACACCTGCTCCCCTGCTACCCCCCCGGCCCTTACCTCGGCTCAAGACCCTCCCACCGCTGCCACGGAAAAGCCTGACCGTGCGTGCTGACCTGATGGCGGAGGTCAAAGACGTGATCATCCCCGCTGAGCTGCTCAGAGTTGAGGTTGACAAGATTCTTGGCAAAGGTGGGCTTTAAGACCTATAAGGTTGATTCTAAAAAACTGTTTTCTGAAAAAATTATATAGTTTCTATATCAGTGGCGTTAATTTGTTAATGTATTCATTGACATAACCCATTCTGGACAGGAACCCCTTTTGGTGTTTGAAGCATTACGTTATGCTTTTGCTATTGAAAAATTGCAGATCTACAAGCTCAAATCGTGAAAATGTGGCACAAATCTTTGAATGTATGCTTTCACAGAGAAGGCGTCTAACTAAAATCTTTGCTTCTGGGGGGGGGGGGTCCCTGGACTACATATTTTCAGATGGGGGTCGGCAGCCAATTACATATATTTTTGGGGGTCCTTGACATGAAAATGTTTAACGACTCACATAGAAACATATACATTTTGTATAATCGTCATCAGGTCTAATAGCAACAAGCTAAATTAACTGTACTGCATTGTTTGGTGTAGCTGTAGACTTTCCTTGCAGTGTATCTCACACCACACTTGTTGTGTTCATACAGGTGCCTTTGGGACGGTCTGCCATGGATACCTGACAGACAGCAGTAGTCAAGAGATCCACCACTGCGCTGTGAAATCACTGAACAGTCCCTGTACGTGACTATACCTGCTTACAAGTCACCGTAGCACAAGTTAACCCATGTTGGTGTTTTAAGCATGATGTTACACTTTAGCTATTGAAAAAATTGCAGATCTACAAGCTCATAGCACGGCACTCGGTGACGTTCTTTTTTTTTTTGCAAGTACATTTTCAATTCCGTACTTTTACTTGTAACAAAGTCAGTTCTAAATTGCAGTATTGGTACTTTTACTTAAGTAAAACAATTGCGTACTTTTTGCCACCACTGTTTCTCTCCCCCCCCCCCCTCAGACATCACAGAGCAGGTGGTGGATCAACTCCTCAAAGAAGCCATCATCATGAAAAGCTTCCGTCACGCCAACGTTCTGCGTCTGCTGGGCGTCATGCTGCCAGAGGGAGGCTTCCCCCGGATGGTGCTTCCCTTCATGAAGCACGGAGACCTCCTGACCTTCATCCGCTCTAAGAAGAACGTGAGTCTCTGAGTCGCCATTATTACTATGCAGGGACGAACTATAAATGCGCCACGTCTCTGTCTGTCTGTCTGTCTGTCTGTCCGTCCGTCCGTCTGTCTGCGGTTGTAATGCACGTAGTGTAACTCGAGAACCCTTTGCCCCACCGACTTCACATTCGACACACGCGTTCAACCCCCACGCAGGGAGTGCAGTGCCCGGTATCAAGTCGGTCGGACCCACGGTTCTCCAGAACCACCCCAAAAGGCTCTGGTCATGCTCTGCCAGTGGGCCTAATCAGGCTATGTCCCGTTCACATGTGCAATTTCCAGCCTCTGCCTCAGCCCATTGATTGCCATGGCAACCCCACACCTGCAAATTGATTACTTAACCAGTCCACTTTTCACAGTCAGTTTGCACTAGTATTCACACACAGGCAGACAGACAGATACAGAGATCTTCATGTGGGACACAGACAGATAGTTAAAACGGGTGCTATGACAAGTTGACAACAGGTATTATTAGGTTCCCAAGTTGCTCTCAAGTAGGCCGGTGGCCGACGGGCACGTACAGGTCTAGTAGACATCAAAGGGGGCTTCAGCCCCTGCCCTTTTATTACCCGTCTGTAAAACAACTGCCCTTTCCAGACCACGAATGCAGCATTCACTATGGTGAAAGAAATGCAAATGACCTCCTCTCCTTTCCATGCCATACCGGAAGGCAGCATTCAAGAGAATAGTTTTTTTCCCCGAAGTCTCCTGAACTTGAAACGTAGCATTTTGCATTGAACTAATTTGTTTTTTCTAAATCCATGTCGTACACACCACATCTCCAGTAGATAAAGAGTGCAGTGTTGCGCCTCGACAATAGCTGATCTACAAGCTGCGCGACGCATTGTGAGCTTGTAGATCTGCTTCTTCCGCTATTTTTGTCCAAAAGTGCCATCTCTGTTACTATGCAACTTATCTTGAACATGTCACCTGTTTGACCGCATTCAGAATGAGTCAGCATAATGTTCCAAGTATCATGTGGTTATTTCCAACAACAATGCAGTTTCACTCGCATAACAAAGTCATTCAGTCACCTACCAAGAAAATATATCACTGAATACTGCAACAAACAAACAGGCTAACATCGAGACCTAGTGGCTACACTTGTCCAAGGTGACACATAGCACTTCCTCCGCCCTCAGTTGCCCGCAGGTCTTACTAAAAAGGTGACTTATTAAAAATAAGGGGAGGCGAGACAGAGACAGAGACAGAGAGTCCTGCCCTATGCGGGAGCTAACTATTTCCGTAGACAACGCTCTGGCAACGTCTGTCTCAACAGTCAGGAAACCTTGGTGTTGTCCTGGACAGTCAGCTCTCGTTCAAAACTCACATCACAGCTGTCACTCGATCCTGTAGGTTCACACTCTATAACATACGACGAATCAGACCGTTCCTCACCCAGGAGTCAGCCCAGCTCCTAATCCAGACAACAGTCTTGTCAAAACTCGACTATTGTAACTCCCTCCTTACTGGCCTACCGGCATGTGCACTTAAGCCTCTCCATCTGATCAAAAATGCCGCAGCTCGCTTGGTCTTGAACCAGCCAAAATTCTCACATGTCTCCCCCCTGCTCCGCTCCCTCCACCGGCTCCCGGTCGCTGCCCCCACAGAATACAAAACTGGCATTCAAAGCAACCAAAGGTATGGCTCCCCCATATCTTGCAAGTATGATTGAACCCTACAAACCCTCCCGCGCACTCAGATCAGATAAAGCAGGGAAGCTGGAAGTACCCTCACTAAAAACACCGGGACAACGCTCCACACGTCCCAAACTCTTCTCCCTTCTGGCTCCAAAACTGTGGAATGCACTTCCCGTTGCAGTCAGAACTGCAGCATCACTCCCAATCGTCCGCCGTAGTCTGAAAACCCACCTTTTCAGACTCCATCATGGCCCATAGCACTTACCCCACCCCCTTAGATAGCATTTGATACAGACTTATAGCATGTTATGTAGACAGCACTATAATTGCATTGTATGTAGTCATAGCACGTCATAGTACATATGTATAGCATAGTAGCCTATAGTATAGTATCCCATGCTTTATTGTTCTTGCTTAATGTAAGTCGCTCTGCTAAATGTCTAAATTGTAAATTGTAGAGAGATTTTGTCCTTAAATTTCATCCTCAAATTTTGAGGATGCAACATCTGAAAGTGTTAGTTAGATAAAAGTCTAAGTGACTCAATACATTTCATTGTGCAAACAAATCTCTCTGGTCTGTTATGTAGGTTTACATAACCCTCTAATGGCCAACCATAACAGTGGCCAAAATAATGTCAGCAGTCTCAGATTCCTGTGCAGTTTGTTCACATTGCAACAAAAAGTTCAAATTGCACCTCCGATCTCCTAATTGCTTGATTTAATAGCAGAGAGAGAGAGAGAGAGAGAGAGAGAGAGAGAGAGAGAGAGAGAGAGAGAGAGAGAGCAATTGAGTTAATACAACATCCACACAGAGGGGGATAGAAACTCTAAAATGTGACTCATTGTGTATATGTGAAAATTAAACTAGTAAATCAACTAATCAAATGATTCCCGAGCGCGGCACGGCTGCAGCTCACCGCTCCTTGGCTGCGGCTCACCGCTCCAAGAGATGGGTCAAATGCGGAGAACAAATTTCACTGCGGTAACGTGTGTGACAAATCGTACGACTTTGACTTTGGTTTCACGTTTCTTCCACAGCAACTAATGTCAAAGGACTTGATTCTCTTTGGGCTAGAGGTTGCCAAGGGGATGGAATATTTGGCCGAGAGGAAGTTTGTCCATAGAGACCTTGCAGCGCGTAACTGCATGTGAGTTATATTTCCACTCTCACTCCAGAGGGCCACTATATTTCCACACTCACTCCAGAGGGTCACTATAGTTCCACACTCACTCCAGAGGGCCACTATATTTCCACACTCACTCCAGAGGGCCACTATATTTCCACACTCACTCCAGAGGGCCACTATAGTTCCACACTCACTCCAGAGGGCCACTATATTTCCACACTCACTCCAGAGGGCCACTATATTTCCACACTCACTCCAGAGGGCCACTATAGTTCCACACTCACTCCAGAGGGCCACTATATTTCCACACTCACTCCAGAGGGCCACTATATTTCCACACTCACTCCAGAGGGCCACTATATTTCCACACTCACTCCAGAGGGCCACTATATTTCCACACTCACTCCAGAGGGCCACATGGATTATATTGTCGTAGCAAAAATACAAGCTCAAAAGGTGTCGCACTGCGATACGCTTTGAGCTTGTAGATCAGCAATGTTTTGCCATTATTTCAATTATTTTGCTATTATTTAATTGGAATCCTGAAAAGTAACCTTTTTTATTTCCTTTCAAATGCATTTAGTTATAGTTAAGTTAACTTTATGAATTAAACACAAATACATTGGACATAAAAAAGACATTAACATTTTAATTAAAGTAATTAAAGCGGGTCATGCTTGGAAAATCAGTATTCCGATAATAACTTGCGGGCCGCATTAAGTGATGGTGGGGGCCGCCAGTTGCCCATGTATATGCTAAATGACTGAATTCAGAATTGTAACTTGTACGACAGGTGAGTGAGTTGATATGGTGGTTGACTTTGGGTGACATGCATGGATGTTGCAGGCTGGACGAGAACCTCACAGTGAAGGTTGCAGACTTTGGCATGGCGAGAGACGTCGTCAACAAGGAGTACTACAGAGCTGGAGACCCTGGTACTACCAGGTTACCGGTCAGGTGGACGGCTCTCGAGAGCCTGGACACATGCACGTTCACCTCCAAGTCCGATGTGGTAGGTCCCTATGACAGTGGTTCCCAAACGTATTCATGTCAAGGACCCCCAAATTGACACTAATCAGACTGTGGACCCCCATTTGAAAAGATATGCCAGGGACCCCCGATAAGAGAAGATTTTTACGGCTCTAGCAGAGATTAATTTTGTTTAATTTCAAGGACCCCCAGTTTGACATGCATTAGTCTACGGACCCCCATTCGATGGCATTTCTATCTCGGGGAACCCAATTCATATTGTAAAATCAATGTTAATTTAACTCTGAGAATGTACAAAATGGAACTCCTCCAAGGACCCCTGGGGGTCCCACTTTGGGAACCACTGCCCTACAGTATGTTGAACCTAGTCACCAGAGGTGATCGCCCGGGCACCTAGATTATGGAATGCTCTGTCGGTGCACCATCTGTGCCTTTGTTTAAGTCACTTTTAAAAACGCACCTTTACACAGAGTGTTTTTTTACCCTTTCTATAGGTGATTGTACATATCCAACTGCTGCTATTTGTCTTCTTTTCCTTTTGTTTTTCTCGTTTTCAAATTGCGACTTGCTATATATTTTTTTAAACCTTGTACTGTACAGCACTTTGGAACCTTGTTTTCAAAGGTGCTATATATAAATAAAGTTCAAGTGATATTTTTTGGTTAAAACAAAAAAGTATTTTACGTTTAGGTTAAATTACTAATATTCTGACAGTAATCATTGCTATAGTGTTTGTTCAGTAACTGAGGTCTCCCTGTCTCTCCAGCTCTTTAATCAACAGTAAATACATTTTCAGGAATAGGGATGACAACATTTCAGCCAATCAGGCTATTTATGAGCTTAATTTTTCATAGTGTTCCAGTTCCAATTTTGTCTGCTCATTTATTTTTTTATCATCACTTACAAATACAATTCCACTTGTTTAATCTGTATACTGACTGCGTTCTCTATGATTGTATACAATTGGTATCCCAGTTTCAGTTTAGGTTTCAGTTTAATAAAAAGCTGGAGAGACATGAAGACTTCTGTTTACTGCAACAAACACTATATAGCAATGAGTACTATCACAATATGGAGCTTTTTAACACTTATTTTAACTAAAGAAAATCACTTCCTTTAAGCTTTCGACATAGTAGTTATAGAAGATAGTTCTCTTGAAGTGTTGATGTTTCTATGTCAGTCGTTGTCAAACATGTCAAACATTTTTATGTCCAGGACCCCCAAACATAATGTAATTGGCTGCCGACCCCCGTCTGAAAATATGTTGCTCCAGGGACCCCTCCAGAAGCAAAGATTTGAGTTAAAAACGCGTGCTCTGAAATATTCAAAGATTTGCGACACATTTTCAAGATGTTTAAAAAAAATAAAAAATATACAAGCTCGTAGATCTGCTTGTAGAGCTTGTAGATCTGCTATTTTTCAATAGCTAAAGTATATACCGTAATGCTTAAAAAGCCAAAAAGGGGTTCCTTACCGTCCATGTGGTCAAATAATGCGTTAACCAAACACGTCCTGTATTTAACTGATATAGCCTACTGCTGTTAACGGAACTTGACGCCCATCACAGTGGTCGTTTGGGGTGCTGATGTGGGAGCTGCTGGCCAGAGGTGCGAGGCCCTATCAGGATGTGGCGACCTGTGACATGACCCGTCTCACCGGTATGCTGCTGAGGGGGCTTCGCCTTGAGAAGCCCCAGTGGTGCCCATATGATCTGTAAGACCACACATACTTTTACCTGTCTGTAAAACAACTGCCCTTTCCAGACCACGAATGCAGCATTTACTACATGGTGAAAGAAATGCAAATGCCCTCCTCTCCTTTCCATGCCATGCCGGAATTAAGGAAGGATAATTGCTTTTTCTCCTGAACGTGAACACAGTATTTTGCATTGAACCAATTTGTTTAGAAATCCATGTCGTTACACACGGCATCTCCACTAACTAAAGAGTGCTGGGTTGTGCCCCGGAAATAGCTGATCTACCAGCTCTCAACGTGAGCTTGTAGCTTTAGATCAGCTATTTTCGCTAGAAGGCTTTCTTACCTTTCTTTGTAGTCGTTACGTCTCCACCAAAGAGGTCCAGGTGTTTTTTTTGTGCAAAAACTCCTATTGGCTATTTCCCCTACCATAAGCCCTCAATGAATTGCATTGAATGGGAATTGAATGGGGCTATGGGGTGTTGTGCTAATTCGCTTATTTCCATCTAAATAAGTAGTAAAGTGTGCCGCTTGGGATATTATTTACATTATGAAGAGAGGATATATACAAAAGATTTGAGCGATGAAAATAAGCAAATTAGCACAACACCCCATAGCCCCATTCAAATCCCATTCAATCCAATGCAATTTAGGGCTTATGGTAGGGGAAATAGCCAATAGGATCTGCCAAAATCTCCCGGAGGGGGCGTTAACATATGTGTCACGTGGTAGCGGCCGCCATGTTGGCAGGCATTTCTGCTTTGTTTACATTCAGAGACCATCCGTGTGCGTTCTAATTTTAAAACACCAGAGGGAGTTCAACGCTCGTTCCTGGCGACAACACAGTGAGCAAACACCAGGATGGAAAGAAAAAACGTTGGCCTCTACATACCTTGCTTACAAGGACAAGCTTAACTTTGAGGAAAAGGAGCGTTACCTGAACAAAATCAAGGATATTGACGGTCTCGACCCCTATGAACACACTGACTGAACAGAGAATTCGATCTTCTATCACCACTAATGCGACTACATTTAATGCTTGTCCTTGTAAGGTATGTCGAGGCCGACACTGTGTTGTCGCCAGGAACGAGCGTTGAACTCCCTCTGGTGTTTTAAAATTAGAACGCACACGGATGGTCGCTGAATGTAAACAAAGCAGAAATGCCTGCCAACATGGCGGCCGCTACCACGTGACACATATGTTAACGCCCCCTCCGGGAGATTTTGGCAGACCCTATAAGGAGATTTTGCACAAAATAAAGGTAAGAAAGCCTTTTAGTATGGAATTCTCCTTTAACAGGATTTCAGCCCCTGCCCTGTACCACTGACTGACTGCAGCACCATCGTTGCTGTCGGGGAGGAAACCTTGTATGAAAACTATTCAAGCAAACACTATGACTAAAACTAAACTAAACATTTGCTGTCAAAATCAAGCCTAACTCACAATCACTCACTCACTATCACTCCCTGTTTCCACCATGCAGGTACATGGTCATGTACCCGTGCTGGCACCCAGTGCCAGAGAAAAGGCCTGACTTCCACAGTCTGGTGGAGGATCTGCAGAAGTTCCTGGAGTCGTACCTGAAAAAGGAGCACTAAATCAGCCTGCATGAGCAGCTGTGTCACTTCACCTGTTTTGTAATCTTTAATAATTTCATGTTCAGCTCAATATTCCTCAAAAAGATGAATATCCATCTTGGAACTTAAAGGACCACTTCACCACTTTTCAACCTATCTTCATATAATAGGTCCTCACTAATAATCATAATAAAATGGGACAATTTTTTTCTACTCAGTCTGTGTCTCATAGGAGGGCTGTGGGGAGTTCAAAAACCCGTCCACCAGTCACATCATCGATGGGGAATACAAGCTAATAGAAACTGCAGACTTTCTAGTCCTGAAAAGTTGCAATACGAAAATGGAAGCCATCGTTCTCACGATAATACAAATCTAAACATTCTTGTAAAGCCCTCCTATGAGAAACAGACTGAGTAGAAATAAATTGTGCCATTTTATCATGATTATTAGTGAGGACCTATTATATGAAGATAAGTTGAAAAGTGGTGAAGTACGTGGTCCTTTAAGTGATGCTCAAGGTTTTATTTATTCCATTTTATATTTCAAGGTCCCAAGGTCTGCATCTACCCTGTAAAATCCTCAGTGTTAATTCAACTCTGGGAGTGTACAAATGGAACCAAATGAGGGTCCACTTGTGCACTCTCAGAGTTATAGGGCCATATGGGTCCATTTGGCTTCAGTTCAAAGCACACATTACAGCGTCCACTCGATCCTGTAGGCTAACCTTCAACAACCTAGACTCTTCCTCACCCAGGAGTCAACCCAGCTCCATATCCAGACATCAGTCATATCAAAACTTGACTACTATAACTCCCTCCTCACTGGTCTACTACCGGCATGTTCACTTAAGCCTCTCCAATTGATCCAAAATGCTGAAGCTCGCCCGGTCTACAACCAGCCAAAATTCTCATGGCTCCCCCTTCTCCGCTCCCTCCATTGGCTCCCGGTCACCGCCCGCACAGAGTACAAAAGTCTGATGCTAGCCTTCAAAGCAACCAAAAGGTATGTAACCCTCCCGCTCGCTCAGATCAACCGACGCAGGGAAGCTGGAAGTACCTTCACTAAAAACGACAACACTCCACACGTCCCAATCTCTTCTCCCTTCTGGCTACAGAACTATGGAATGCACTTCCCATTGCAATCAGAACTGCAGATTCACTCCCAATCTCTCACCGTAGTCTGAACCCACCTCTTCAGACTCCATTTTAGCCCGTAGCACTTGCCCTAGCCTTGACGACCTTACAGGCGTATGCATAGCCTCAATTTATGTAATTTAGAGATAGCATTTTATGTAGACATAGCACTCTATAGTCAACTAATCAAATTATTCCCGGGCGCGGCTTGGCTGCGGCTCACCGTGTTACCTCTCACTGATCGTAGATGGCTTTTCTGATCTCTACGCCTGAAGCTTTATAAACTGACTCATTTTTTTAAATGTATTTTCACTGACTGATGAATGTCTGACTTGTTGCTGTGTAAAATTGTTCTTAATCTGAAGCATGTACAAATTCTGCTCGGTTCCAGTGAAAATCTTACTTTTTAGAGCCTATTTATTTTACAAGTGGGCATACACTGCCCACTTGTGGCGACACTACAAAAAGGGCTGCCTGCAAAAAAATTATACTGCTGTGGAAATCAATGTACCCACTTGTCCTGCTGTGTTACGAAACCTGTGTATGGATTTATGTGCAGGTTAACAGACTCTGTGAACAGTATTAATGTATAGCACTTTATTCCAACCCTGCTAAGAGCTCTGCAGGCTGTCATCTATATGGAGCCACTGGCACTCTAGCCTGTAAGCAGTGTTGTTTTCGTTGACTAAAACTAAGACGAAAAATGTTCACTGACGAAAACTAAATGGAAACTACATGAAAACTAAGCAATGATGACTAAAACTGAGACTAAATATACTGACAAAAAGTCACAAAAAAAGTGACTAGTGGACAAGAGATCCACCAAGTCATTTTACAATTAGTTGCATGTAGTAAAATTACGCCATTATTAAAACGCCATCAAGGCCCGCTAAAATACATCTTAGGCGACTAAATTAACTGCAGATTTCGTCGACTAAAATCTTTTGACATTTAATCGACTAAAACTAGACTAACACTAACACATTCAGGTGACTAAAATATGACTGAATTTGCTGCCAAAAACACTGCCTGTATATACAGAGATAAGGCTGATGCCTTTATGTCCACTTTGTTTATTTATGCTTTGAATATTTTGTTTACTTTTAGGTTAAGCCAAATTTATATTTTGTAGTGTCATGAGCCGAACATAGCCAATAATCTATAAACTCACAGGCTTGTAGATCGGTTATTTTCAGCCAGTGACACTTCTGTATGGCCTGAAGAAGGTCAGTAGACCGAAAGCTTGCTAAATAAATACATTGATTGTGTGCAGATCTGACTGTGTGGAGCTTCCCTTTATTTTTCTCAGTATGGCGAAGCATTACAATTTAAATGTGCGTTTTCCTCAAGTGTTCATTTAGTTTGACTATTTCTCTATTTTTGGCCAGTATTATTTTTTGATATTTTCCTATTTTCCTTTTTGCACTGTAAAAATATGTCTGGGGTTTTTTGTGGAGGAGTTTGGAGAGAAATAAAAACCCTTAAACTGTATCGTTGGACTGTTCTTGGAGCCTTGGCCGTTTGTGCATGGGGCTAAATATGGAATTTGCTGCTTTCATTTGTTTTAGGGATTTTAGCTGTTTTTGACAGGGGGGGCGGGAGCATTCGAGCATGGGGCTAAATATGGAATTTATTTTATAAAATATATATGGCGATTTATTTTTTTATTATTTACTATCGTCCTAGGAAATTACATCTGTCCACAGGATCTACTGAATGAACACTAATCTTTTACTTTCTCTAATAACAACCTAAAACATGAACCTTGGTTGAAAAAAACTAGTTGTCCTTTAAAACGGAATATATAAAAAAAAATGTTTGTAATGGGAAATCCATTTCTGATCTTGTTTAGATTTATTTTAAGAATATACAAAAAATGTATAAACTAAAAGTTTGAACTCCGCTGTCACTCAACTGAGAGGATGTCACTCACTGGGAGTGAGCCGTTCATGCTAGGGGTGTAATTAATGTTAATAATGATTAACATTTTAACAGCGATGCGATACGTATCACGAATCACAGGGTTTTGTTACTGGATGTGTGCTAGGGGTTTTTGTTTGTTGATGGTCTGTTTAATTATGACACCACATCAAAATAAATATATTTCAGAGCATGGTGTCGTTTGCATTGAGATGTGAGGGGACTTCTGTTTTGAGCGTTATGTGATACTTTAGCTATTTGAAAATAGCAGATCTACAAGCTCGTAGCGCGGCACTGTCAGAGCGAACGTTTTTAACTCTGCTTCTGGAACAACATATTTTCAGATGGGGGTTGGCGGCCAATTACATATACATTTTGGGGTCCTTGACATGAAATAGTTTGAGAACCACTGACATAGAAACAAAAAAAATTATCCTAGCTCTCACATTTATGCCTCTGTGCCATGTTGGAACCCGTGGCTATGGAACGAAAAAACACTTCCTGTCATTTGAGTAACTTTGGGGTAAAAAAATTAAAATATAATGTTAAACCAGTTTTTCCCCCATTTAGAAATAAAATACAATCATAGACATATTACAATTCCAAAATAAAATAGACACCAGAAAGGACTACACTTCCTCTGGTGGAGATACTAGATTCTGTCTGAGGAGTGTCTTCTGCACTGACTCCACTAGAGGGTCGGCTGGGAGGTCTGGGGTTCGATCCCGATGGATTTGGTGTAAATCCCTGCGACATACTAACGTCATGTACATGGGTTGACTCTAAGGGCCGATTCATACTCCTATTTTACCGCTGTTTCGGCGCTGTAGTGCCGAAATGATTTTGGCTCGTCAGAAAGTTTCAGTAGCACCGAAGAGACGACTTTAGGGGTCAATTCATACTCCTATTTCAGAGCCGAATAAGAGTCGGTTTGGCTCTGTAGTGCTTACAATAATAATAATAATAATAATTATTATTATTATTATTATTACAATGTGACGTCTTTTGAGGTTCGGGGGGGTACCGTCCTAAAGTCGGCTCTTCGGTGCTACTGAAAATTTCTGACGAGCCGAAATCATTTCGGCACTACAGACTACTAACCCGAAAAGTAAATTGTCCATTATAAAATTATAGGTAGAATTTGAATAACCGTTCAACTGTGTCGTAAAAAAATCTCACATGAATATGACTGTTCACGGTTGTTATTTTATTTATTTTATTATTTTTATTTGTGTTTAGACAGATATCTGGTGTTGTGTTTATAGACTGCCTGGAAAGGTTGAGAACCACCACAGATCAAGTGGGCATCATGGACACCTGTAGCCTGGTGAAACCACTCCCTCTGCTGGCAGAGTCAGGTTAGGACATCTGGGCACCTCGATGTAAAATTGGCTATTTTGTCCAAAATGTAAAAGAATTACATATATTTTAAGTATTAAAGTATACATGATGTGAACATGCACGGTAGGCTACATCATTATCAGACCTAATTGTATCCTTCAAATTAGTTTTTACAGTATATGCTCCAAAATAGGTTTTGTAGCAATTTGTGGAAATATTATATTAGACCTTAATTATCGAATGTTTAAGCAATGTATAATGATCATGTGTAGGCCTACTTTATTTTACTTATTAAAGACATTTATTTTCAAATATATAGTAGGCTATAGGCCTAATCTTTTAACATTTTGGACAAAATATCCAATTTCACAACGAGGTGCCCAGATATCCAAGGAAGGTGTCCACTTCACCCTATTGGTCAAGTGTCTCCTGTCAGGTGTGAGACGTGAAGAGAACCAGGGTTATTTTTTTTTAAATATATTTTATGCAGCATCAGACAAGAGGTGGGTTTGTCTAACATTTGGCATCCAGACAGTCACATTAGTTTATATTTTGTATTCTAAAGTAAAAGAGTGGCGCCACTAGCGTTGACTCCCATAGTTCCACACATTGGAACTATCAACTCTATGGAACTATCCCATTGTCAGACATGTACAGCATATTACCCCTGGAGGTAGATTAAAGTCTTGCTTAGATCTGTCAGTGTTTTTGAGGGGCACTGGACCCTCCTATATACAGCTTTTGTCCCCACACGTCTCATATTTGCCATTGAGAATGAAAGGAGAAATTAGGTCATATGTCTGATTGTCCGACAAATATGACGTAAATTTGTGGTAACAAACATTAAATGCCATTGACAATGAACGAAGGGATGACTTGCGTCATATCTCTGCTGTCGGGAGGAAACTGCATAACTCCAAAAGGAAATGAAGGAAATGAAAAATATACATTTTTCAGGAAATAAAGAAAACCATATATTTTTAAAACAAAGCAATACAGCCTCATCAAAGTTGGTGTTGTAACTTTATGTAAATGTCAATTACTTCCATGAGAGGTGGTGGAGTTAGTTGCTTTAGCAGACATTTTGAGGGTCCAATGGAGTTAAGAGGTTTTGTCCAAAGCACATTTTACTACTTTCAATTAGTTCAATATTTTCGAAAACACACAGTCGTAAAGGGTGTTCAATATAGCACTGATTTATGCCCAAAATATTAAATTAAAAATGTTTCCCCCCCGACAGCAACGATATGTATAAGAGCAAATCGGCTAACCAATCACATATTCAGTTCAATGAAAGGAGAAATTAGGTAAATGAAAATAAAAATGATAATCATTCCTGATTCTGATTGGTCAACTCAACGATTGGCCAGACCTTTGAACGCTTCGCCGGTAAATACAGTCGATGCGAGAAGAGCAGGTGTAGTCTTGTAGCGAGAGAGGAGAGAGATGCCACGGAAAGAGAGAGAGCGATAACCAGTTATCACTACAAGTACTACCGACCGACAAAAACAACCAACTGACCAACTAACTGACCGTCCGACTCGGACCAACGACCAGTTACCCGTCCCTAACCAACCGAGCGACTGTCCATCATGGGCCAGTGCGTCTCAGGACCAAAACCCCGTCGTCCGGATCCAGTCCACGACACCCAGAGGACCAGCTGGGACTCCCTTCAGCCCTTTAATCAGGTAAATGTCATGAATATCATCATCATCCAACCTGTTTTAGTTTGATGGAGAAGTTGACATGACGCATTGACATGATGATGCATTTAGAGACGACATGCTTGTGCGGTAACAACACAACTCATCCCTTTTACCCTTTTTGTTGAGTTGTCCGGAGTGAAGACAACTCACCAGGGGTGAGATGTCTTCACTTTCGACAAGAAAGTTCAGACAACTCACCCCGCCGTCTCAGAAAGTGAAGACAACTCACCGGGGTGAGTTGTCCAGTATTCCTGATGGCATAGGATAGTTTCTTGGACTAGCGTAGCATACCCGTCCAGTCTCACTCCGGAATTACTGCGGCTCCTCATTATTACGCCGGCTGGTGATCACTGTGTGTGCAGAGAACAGACCACCCACGTTGCATTGGAGATTATTGCGAATATGGTATTTGCTATCATCATCATATCATACTATAATTCAGCGAATGTCTGAATGTCTGAATGAATGAATGTCACTGACAGCGTGTTATCTCATCATTGGCTGCACCAATCACTCCCACTTCTCACACAGGCATGGACCATAATTATATGGAGGTCTTAACGGAGTCCTCTTTTCGATTTGACACATTAATGATTTATAATGAATTTATTAGTGGATTAAAAAAATGCAAAAATGGGTATTGTACTGTCAATATGACATGAATATGAATGCAAAGTAGCGGTCCATGTGTGGACAGGCTACCTGTCGCCGTTGTGCATGGTGAGATGTGTGCAAACCGTGTAGTTTATCAGGAGAAGAATACCAAAGGATGCAACATTTATTAGTGAATTAAAAACGCACCGGGCGCAGTACCCCCCACGGCCACAAGAGGGGGGGCAAATATCTCACAACGGGTAAGGGCTAGTATAATAAAATGATAAATGCACGCATTGCACGGAGCTAAATTGGCTAGACTGCACAATAATCCATGGACGATGGGTACGACTGTCGAGCGATCCCTAGATTCCCTACATTGTCGATGTCTACGTACCAGTGGTCCACATGATCCATCGTGTGTTCAGATGATGTCCTGCATGGGTCTGCGAGGTCTGTCACGTTCACTTCAGCTCCAGCTGTAGCTCTGCTTCGCAGAGAGTAGCATCCAGCCGCAGGACAACACGAATCACAACCTGTTGTAATTCAAAACAGACTGTACAGATGTTATGTAATGTAATGCTATGTTATCAAGGTCACATTGCAGATATCAAGGTCACACTGAAGAGAGTCATACTTTTCGGGGAAATGTCAAGGTCAAGATCAAGATCAACAGGAACATCTGGTAAAAGTGTATTAACCCAGCCCAGTGGTCTGTGTATGCCAGCCCAGCCCATCCCATCCCAGACAGACTAGACTAGGGTCTAATCTGCTCTTCCATTAACACGTGCTAATAGAGAACCACTTCTATCTACACGCCTGCCAAGGTCCCCCACAGATGACTTTGCAATGGCTGGCTGGCTGACTAGCTGGCTGGCTGACTGGCTGGCTGGCTGGCTGGCTGGCTGACTGACTGACTGACTAGCTGGCAGGCTGGCTGGCTGGCTGGCTGGCTGGCTGGCTGGCTGGCTGACTGACTGGCTGGCTGGCTGGCTGAGTGGCTGGCTGGCTGGCTGACTGGCTTACTGACTGACTGGCTGGCCGGCCAGCCGGCCTGTTTACTACAGCCAGGCTGCTGAGGCGGGCATATTTGAGCTCATCCCATGTAATCACTTTAACCCTGGCATGCCTAGTATTTTGGGCATGTCATTATTGACATCTTTCTAAAACGTTCCAGAATATCTTTCTAATATTTTCTAATAATGTGTATAGAACTGTGCCCGATGAGTAAATAAATAGTCAAGGGAATCCCTGGGACACGGCGAACAGCTCCAGGACACCTGCATGGGGCAGGAAAGCATTCACCCATTTAGACCTGAGGACCATTCTACAAATGTCTTCTAAATCCTGACAGTTTTCTGATAAACCCTATGTTTCTAATGTCAGTGGTTCTGGCAGCCGACCCCCATCTGAAAACATGTTGTTCCAGAGGGACCTTCCAGCAAAGATTTGAGTTAAAAAGGTTCGCTCTGAAAGAATATATTATATATATTCACAGATTTGCGCCACATTTTCACGATTAAAAAAAATAGCAGATCTACAAGCTCGTAGCGCGGCACTATGAGCTTGTAGATCTGCTATTTTTCAATAGCTTTTTGATTGATTGATTGATTGAAATATTTATTAACAGTTTGCAGAATTACCGTACATTTCAGCACAGCTCAATCTAATATAACAATGCTTAAGTTGATCACGTGCCAAAAGCGGTGGACACAAGGACGTCGACAGAAACTGGTGGACATGTGCTGTTGCCACAACACGCTCAGAAACAAGGCCTTTAACCAGGCTACTTACATACACTGCAACTCGCTTACAATTCGCAAACCTGGCAACACTGCCCTGTGTTCATGCTGTTGTCAGAGGCCCGCCCCCGGCTCACACATCACTACTCTCTCCGTCTCGCCGCTCGCAATCGGCAGCCATCTTGCTTTTTATTTATATGGGCGAGTGGCAATTTAATGCAAATAAATTCATTATAGGTCCAGCAAGAAAATCATGATGGTCTGTAGGTCACAATAACATTCCGATTTTAGGTGTTGTGTTTTGTATGACATTTTGGCCAGTAGTTTTATATCTATCTCAGCTTTTGCCTGATAGCACACATGCTAACAGTGCTGACCACAACGTTTGATGACAGGTTGCCATAGCAACATACAGTGTGCGCAGACCTAACGTGAGCTTCTGGGACAGAAACTTGCGTTTTCATGACAGCAGCAGCTGCTGCAGCCTCTGATAGCTACTGTGCTAAAGATGCTAAAGCAACACAAAAAAACATCCACACGCAAACCAAAACAAACCAGGGACCAGGGTTGCCACATATCGTGGATGTGAGAGTGAAACAAGCAACCAGGTCTATAAAAATGTTAATAGGCCAGTTCAAAGTAGGTAAATCAGAAATGGTCCGGAAATTAGTCTTAAAATAATCAATTATAGTGTTGACTGTCAAACTTTGTTGTCTAATGTTGTTTCAAACATTTCCATGTCAAGGACTACCAATAGATAAACAAGTCCAAAGTAGCTTATAATGATCAGACTTGGCAACACTGTCTCTAGGTTGAACGTTCTACTTTACAAGCTCACACATATGAAATATGTTTTTTTGCATCTTCAAACTGAGACATATTTTATGATAATACTGTTAGCACAGTCATCATACTCCAAGAGCATACAAATGGAACCAAATGGACCCTGATTTTCCCAGAGAGCAAATGGTATCAAATGGGGGTCTGTGGCCTAATGCATTTCAAACTGGGGGTTCTTGGTATTCTATTCTCTGCATATCTTATCAACTTGGGGTGAATATTTCACCACAATACTTTACTGAATATTTCACAAGAATATAACACAAGAGTCAAATGTACGGTCAAATGTAATCACAATATAGGCTACAGATGTAAATATTTATGACACAGTAAAATGTCGAAAATTAGTGCTATCCCCCCCCCCCCCACACACACACACACACACACACACACACACACACACGACAGGCAAGGCTGTTGTTTGCATCGTTAGCAGGCAGCAGCTACCTTGGCACTGCTCTCTGTGACTGTAGTTGTTTCACCATGTTTGCGTATTTATGAGAAATAAAAAACACTTTCTGTTATTATAATAATTTATAACCCATCCGTTACTACATGTGCAGGGCACACTACTGAGTTTAAAAACACAGCTGAAACATGAAGTGGAGTCTGTCAACTCACGCAATTTCCTTCTTCCCATATTGCGCTGCAATGTAACTAGGATTCGCCGGCCAAAGGCCGGCGAAATTCTAGTAGAAAACAAAGACGGTTAACTGTGAGTGGACGACCCAATAAAGCATTACACTTGTTTACAAGAGTGTCCACCTTGTTCAATTCATCAAAACATTTAGAGACGTACAAATAGACACTTCTATATAGCCAAAGAACAGAACAGGAATTCATCATAAAGGAGAAACATAATGTAACATAAAGTAAAACATAATGCTTAAAACACCAAAAGGGGTTCCTTCCCGAAATGGGAAACAGAGAAAGTATTTTTTTATCAGCTTGCAGAGCTGATCAATGCGAGCCCTGAGTACTAGTAGCGATGTATAGTGATTGGCTGGCTAAGCCAATGAGAGACTTGCCCTATACGGCCAATGGGAGCGTACACTGAAACCAAATGGACCCGTAACCACTGAGCTTAGCTATACTGTATATACAGTAGTAGTGTGCCCTAAGAGGGCACACACACACACACACACACACACACACACACACACACACGTCGGCTCAGGCCTCTTCTGTCATCTGGCACTTTGACCATGTGGCCTGTAAAACAGTGGTTCCCAAAGTGACCCCCAGGGGTCCTTGAGGGAGTTCCAGGGGAGCTAAATGATATGGTTTGTACTCTGAGAGTACACTCTCCATTTGTACTCTCAGAGTTAAATTAACTTTACAATATACAGTACATTGGGGGTCCCAGAGATAGAAATGCCATTAAATGGGGGTCCGTAGCCTAATGCATGTCAAACTGGGGGTCCTTGAAATTAAACAGGTTGAGAATCACTGCTAGAGCCATAAAGATCTTCTCTTATGGGGGTCCCTGGGATAATTAGTGTCAATTTGGGGGTCCTTGACATGATAAAGTGTGATAAAGCAATGTAAATACAAGCTATACTAGTACCCCCCCCCCCCCCAATGACTGCAAATGTGCTCTTCCCCGCTGGACATGGGGTCGGACCCCTAGGGCAGTGGTTCCCAAAGTGGGGTCCGTGGACCCCCAGGGGTCCTTGAGGGAGTTCCAGGGGGTCCCCAGCTAAATGATAGTTTGGAACCAAATGGACCCTTATGGGTCTGTAACTCTGAGAGTGTACAAATGGAACCAAGTGGACCCTTAAGTTAGACTAACAGTGATTTTACAATATAAATTGTGGGTCCTAGAGATAGAAATGTCAATAAATTAGTGTCCGTAGACTAATGCATGTCAAACTGGGGGTCCTTGAAATTAAATGGGTTGAGAATCACTGCTAGAGCCGTAAACAAATCTTCTCTCATGGGGGTCCTTGGCATATATTTTCAAATGGGGGTCCGCGGGCTAATTTGTGTCAATTTGGGGGTCCTTGACATGAAAGAGTTTGGGAACCACTGCCCTAGGGGGGTCCTCAGAGCTACTAGAAGGGTGCCATCAAATCTCTGTGTGATATAGAAACTTTTATTGCCAGTACCAGTATCGGCTAGACCCCTGTATTTGAGACGGCACACATCCGCAAAACAAACACCAGCTCTGGTGTTGTACATGTTGTGAGTGTCCCGCCATAGTGACACCAGTTTAAAAACATGTTTTAGGAAGCTTGGGAACCTCTAAAGTTGTGGACCATGGTTGGCCAAGTTGACCGCGTGTGTTCCACATGAAGGAAGCCACTTTAGGTCCCGAAACGAGTTGCTCTCTGTATGTCCAAAGGTGAGTCTCAGCATGTATATACAGTATATATGATGTAACATCTCTGTAGTGTTAAAAAGGTGCTCATGCATATATTATTGATGAAGACCTTTTTGCCTACGAGAGAGAGAGAGAGAGTGACAAAGAGTGATCATGTATTTTCACGCCGCGATAAAGGCTCAGCAGGAAATGTGAATCGTCCAACAGATGCTCCGCATGCATTATTGACGGGCTGTAAATAATAGAAGTGGATCTTTGTGTCTCGACAAGAAATCAGGTCTGGAAAGAGAGGTTAACCCATTCTGACCTGAGATCAGATTCATACGAGGTTTCCACTGGACACACACTGGTCTGATTAACCCATTCTGACCTGAGATCGGATTCTAAAAATGTCAGTCGTTCTTTGATTTTTCAAAAAATAGCAGACCTACAAGCTCGTAGCGCGCCACTCGGTGGCGCGCTATGAGCTTGTAGATCTGCTATTTTTCAATAGCTAAAGCATAACATGATGCTAACACCAAAATGGGTTCCCGTTCAGAATGCGTTAAACTGCTTGAAACCTATACAGTAGCATCCTCGTTTGGAGGCGGACATTCAGAGGGAACCAAATAGCGGGTCTACAAGCTCACAACACGTCGCAACGATGTTGAAAGGAAGGGCATTTGAATGTTCCAACCGCTCATTTTGATAGGTTGGAACTTGGAATGGCTTTAGGGTTTGACGACAGTGCAGCAACTTGCAATGGGCCTGGTCTTATACAAGGGGTGGTATACTTATAAATTAATAAAATAACGATAAAAATACAAGTAAATAATTGGGTTAAAGTGCAGAGGTGCAAAGCCCTTTTTAAGAGGCCTGCTCCTCCGTTAAAACGATAAAAATATAACCAAGGCAACACTGGTTTTGTATAGGACAACTGAATGATTAAAAGGCTGGGGGGAGTGGGCTGGGGAGGACTAGGAAGACGCCATGCAGTCACAGATTCGAGACAAGTGAATTCTATATCCAGCTAACACAAGCAGGGACTACGAGTATTGGTGTCGTTTGAAGACGTACCGGGGAGAGCCAGAGCGGTGATTCTTCCTCCTCCCTGGTCCTCCTCAGTCAGCGGTGGTCGCCGTCCTCTATATCATCCATTGTGGTGGACTACCGTCTGTCCACGGCACGCTGCAGTATGGCGTCTCTGCTCGTCTCTCGTCTCAGTGTCTCCTCTCGTCTCTCGTCGTCTGTCCGCGTTCCATCTCTGGGCAACCCACCACGGGGGCAAGGCCCGGGCAGGCACACACTCTGGGGGTCGTGGCATTTACTGTACGCGTCCAAGTAGGCCTGTCAAAAAAAATCGATTCGAGTTAGAATCGCGATTCTAATGCCGTCCGATTCAGAATCGATTCTCATTTTCCAAAAATCGATTTTTCTAAAAAAAAATGTACCTGTGCATGCAATGCATTATGGCCTGGGTTTCTGCATAGTGCATTTACTACCAGCTAAGCTAAGCCTGCCAATTGTATTTATTTTACACCTGTTTTAATACTAATGTATTGTTCTGGTATTGAGTGAGAAGAGATTTTGTAACTTTTGTAGTGGTTCAAATTTGTGCAAGCTAAATAAATGAGACATGTTCTTAACTTCTTACTCTTGGATTTAACCTTTGTGTGTTTAAATCATACTCGTACTAAATGTACTCTGCTTTCATGCCAGAAGACTGGAGTAGATCATGCTAAAATTCTATTTAATTGTTTTTAATAAATAAAAAAAAACTGCTTTAGAATCGAAAAAATCTTTTTTGAATCGAGAATCGGAAAAATCGAAAAGATCGTTTTTGAATCGAATCGTCACCCCAAGAATCGGAATCGAATCGAATCGTGGGACACCTAAAGATTCGCAGCCCTATGTCCAAGGGTCTGGCTATACCACTGGCCCGCAGAGACATTGGAGAGGTGTGTCATTGAGGGGGCACAAAAATATGAGCGCTGTTCATGCAGCACTGGAGTGAGACAATAAGCTGGAGTTTGAAATACATATTGTTTTCAACGAGGGCGGCGCAAATATCAGCTATGTTTAGGCATGTGTGCAACATGACAACTGTCTCTGTATTGTTTATATGTTCTGTACTATTAGGCCTAATAATTGTAAACAGTCAACAGCTACGACTGGCCCCCAGCTGCGATCCTGGCCCTTATTGGCCCTTGCATGGTCAGTAGCTGCCCTGCCCTGCCCTGGACTCCTCAGCTCCTTCTCTCTCCTCTTCCAAACACTCTCTGCTGCTTCTCCTGCAAACACTCTGCTATATAGGCTCTTAATTAGGTAGCCACACCCACCCCAGGTGCAGGCCTTCAATAGCTGCAGGTCCTTGATTAGCATAGCCAGTGGAGACATGAAAGGTTATACAAAATATAACTCCACAATAAAAGTAATTAACAAAATCAAACTAGACTATCAGACTCATAAGCAAAAATAAATAAATAAAAACGTGCAAATGTACAAAAACACAAGCAAAAGCATAAAAAGCACGAAAACCAAACACATCTAAAACACACCAGAGGGAGTTCCTCACAGCACTCTCTTCGGCTCAAACAAACCCTGGAGCCAACTAGCAATCAATCATCAATCTTACAATATAGTGTCAAACAAATACCACCCCAAGGTAAAATAACACAGGAAACTCATTGTAGTCTGATAAATACAGTCCTCTTAGCAGATTTTGCATTGACCTGCATTCTACACCCATTCAGTCAAACCTTACAGCCCAGCCATTTATTACTGAAACAAAGTTAAATCTATCCTATGCCTCCATCTAGTGGACTGAGACTGCATGACCCTTATGGGTCTGTAACTAAGAAAGGTAATTTAACTCTCTGAGAGTGTACAAATGTGGGTCATTTGTACACTCTCAGAGTTAAATTAACATTGACTTTACAATATGCATTGGGGTCCCAGAGATGCCATTAACCCATTCTGACCTGAGATCAGATTCATACGAGGTTTCCACTGGACACACACTGGTCTGATTAACCCATTCTGACCCGAGATCAGATTCTAAAAATGTCAGTCGTTCTTTGATTTTTCAAAAAATAGCAGATCTACAAGCTCGTAGCGCACGCTATGAGCTTGTAGATCTGAGCCGTAAAAACCTTCTCTTATGGGGGGGTCCTTGGCATGTAGTTTAAAATGGGGGGGGGGGGTCCCGTGTCAATCTGGGGGTCCTTGACATGATAAAGTGTGATAAAGCAATGTAAATACAAGCTATACTACTGTAAAAAAAAGGCAATAGAATATTGATAATTGCAAAGAAAGGACATACATTGACATGGAGCCTATATACAACGTTTTTGTTTAATCCTTTTGTAAGCCACACCTGCAGTTCCCGGCATGAGCTATAGGCCTACAGCAGATTATTATAACTCTATGATACACTGTATCAAGTACGGTATCATACTGTGTGTGTACTTGGTACACACACACACACACACACACACACACACACACACACACACACACACACACACACACACACACACACACACACACACACACACACACACCTGGCTGCGTCATGAGACACGGAATAGACAAGTTTGTATCTTTTTCTTATCAAACTTTCACCACCAATCACTGGACGCATCACGTGATCACACCTCCGAGTCCTCACACAATAATGGCTTTCAGATTCAGTTGCATTTTGGTCCCCTCCAGACAGACAGGGAGCAGGCAAGACGGAGAGACAGAGAAAGGTATGTGCCCAATATTATATACATGTTGTTATTAATCTGCTATATACAAGAGGCCTGCATGGATATTCCATATGCCTATAGCAGCTTAAATTCATATTTAGAAAATTTCTGAGATGATGGAATGATGGAGGATGATGGTCATGGAAGGCCTAGCTCTGGTCCATATAGCCTTGATCAGGGCCTAGCTATATTTTGAACCATTGATTTTCAAATCAAAACGATGTTGTTTAATAGCCTAATAGACAACAGTTCTTTGATGTGTTCCTTCAATGAAAGCATGATAGCTATACAGTAGGTATTATATTATCCTATTATGAATATTATTCATGTGATGTTTTGTCTTCATGGTGTAATTTGGAGTAAGGAAAGGAAAGGTATAGATGTTTACCCAGGGTAACTGGACTAAGCTCAAGAACTTGTTTTTACAGCCAGGCCCTGCTCATATAGAACATTTGATGGTAGGGGTTAAATGCCTTGTCCAAGGGCACTTCAGCGGTGGTCATTTTATAACGTGCCGGCCGGGGATATGAACTATAGCGACCTTCCGATATCAGGACCGCTCCGCAAACCGTTCGGCCACCGCTGCCCCACGTGTGTGTGGACAGAAACTTGACTTACATCCAAACTTGTGAAATACTGTACCAGCCTTTGGTGGAATTCATGTACGTATTAAGGCCTTATTGTCCTGTGTACTGTGTGGGAGACTGAGCAATTTTCACAGACTTGTGAAGATTGCAATTGGGGAGATTCCAAAAAACTAAATGCAAAAAAGAAGTTGGCTAAATACTGTTCTCTCTCAGCTATTATGGGCAGTCTGTCTATCTGGAGAAGGTGATGTTAAATTTATCCTTCAGTGGCGTAAACAAAAAAATCTGTCTAGTAGGGTGAAGTATGTGATCAATTATTTTTTGTCCTGTGTGTGTGTTGGGTCCGCATGTGCAGCAGTTGTATTCTTCTGAACAGTGTTTGGCAGTCTGTACTCTGCCTCGCACCCACTGGACAGTGCAGTGCAAGCCTTGTAGATTTATTCTGAGCTATTTGAAGCTAGTACTAGTACCAGTACTAGTACTAGTACCAGTACTAGTACTAGCAGTGGCGTGCACAGATAGACACTAGGGGTGCTCCTTTTGGCAATGTGCTCTTCTTAATTTGTAATGTGTGGACCATGGTGACATTGATCAATTCTTGATAAAAACGCTTCTACTATATTATTTAGGCCCCCACAATCTAAAGCTATGTTTCTATGTCAGTGGTTCCTCGATTTAAAAAAAATTAGCAGACCTACAAGCTCGTAGCGCGCCACTCGGTGGTGCGCAATGAGCTTGTAGATCTGCTATTTTTCAATAGCTAAAGCATACCATAATGCTAACACCAAGGCAACCAGCCGGTTCCACGCGCTGCACAAGGTGCCCTTTTTTTTCAGTTGAGCACCTGCCCCTCTAAATGTCTGTGCACGCCACTGAGTATGTACTAGTGTGCCTGTGTCACTAGCACTCTAGAGGCTGGGGCCAAAAACGAGGAACACCTTTTGATGCATGCTATTCCTCTGCCCATTTTCTTAACAATATTTTGAATATGTTTCTCCCATGTTACGTTAGCTGTCCATCGAGTGTGTTACCCAGCAAAACTGCCTCTTGAACCTGTTCAATATTTGAGTCCTTAAAGGGATAGTTCAGATTTTTTGAACTTAAGTTGTATGAAATACTTAAGATAGTGGTTGCAACTGTATTAATTGATTGCCCGAGTCCCGTGGTGGGAGTTCTGCTCTGGTTTTAGTGAATATTAAGTAGTTCCACTCATTTTGTGGGGGGGGGGGGGGGGCACTGGGGCCACGCAGTAAAAGTAAATTAATCCACAAAACGAACGTAACGAAAAGTTGCACTAATATTATTAGAAATAGGTCAACAATACAAATGACGTTAGTTTTGTGGATTAATTTACTTTTACTGCGTGGCCCCCAGTACCCCCCCCCCCCACAAAATGACCTACTTGATATTTCACCAAAACCAGAGCAGAACTCCCACCACGGGACTCGGGCAATCAATTAATACAGTTGCAACCACTATATGAATGGCAAGTATTTCATACAACTCAAGTTAAAAAAAATCTGAACTATCCCTTTAAGTGATAGGCACAGCTGACTAACCTCCTTATAGTAGCATTTCTAGCAGTGAACAAACACTATACTTTTAGTGTTTTGGCTACATTCAGAACAAGACATCCAGTCAAGCAATAGTTTCAGTTCAGATTGAAGTGTGATGCATAATAAACAGTCGAATCATCTGCAGATACAGTACAACGACTCTAATCTAAAAACAAAAGGCATGTCATTTGTACATATTGTGTAAAGTAGAGGGCCAAGGCAGCTCCCCTGGGGTACACCACACTGTAAACCATTAAAAAACACACACACACACACACACACACACACACACACACACACACACACACACACACACTGCATCCTATTGGATAAATAACTGTTCATCCAAATTGATTGACTAAACCCATATGCACATAATCTCCTTAACAATAACCCCATTCTACAACATCAAATGCTGCACTAAAGTCTATACAGCTCCGCCTCCAACCATCATTTCTTTGTCAGTATAACCAGTAAGATAACCATTTGTCTGAGCACCAGTATATGACTATGAGTACCAGTAGGGGCACTGCTGTGCCAGAAACAGAGAGAGAAAGAGAGAGAGAGAGAGAGAGAGAGAGAGAGAGAGAGAGAGAGAGGGGAGAGGGGGGGAGGGGAGTTGCACTCCAAGGAACAGCAATGTCCGTGTTCACCTACCTATGTGTCCGCCTATATATGTGGCCATGAGCACCAGAATGACTATTAGTACCAGTAGGGGCGCTGTTGTGCCAGAAACAGAGAGAGAGAGAGAGAGAGAGAGTGCTGCACGTGCTGCACTGTTGCCTGCTAATGAGAGAGAGAGAGAGGAGGGGGGGGAGGGGAGTTGCAACACTCAGTTCACACAGGTGTGATTTTTTTCTTTCTGTGTAACTTTATTCCTCAATATGCAATAATGCATTTGCCATTTTTCAGTATACCTTTCAAATCTATGGCAGCTTTCTTCAACTGATCTCTTTCTCACATACACGCATGCACTGCCCAGACGCCCCGATTAAGCTGTGGGTCTCCCCCCCAGAAACCTTTTAACATAGCCGATGTAAGTTCCGACGTGTGTGTGTGTGTGTGTGTGTGTGTGTGTGTGTGTGCACGTGCGTGTGCGTGTGTGTGTCAAGGTCATAGCTATACAACAATCCTTTTTGTCCAAATGACAGCACGCCTGCATGGTCTAAATGCTTATCACTCCCTCCATATAGAGCGTCGCAGTGCCGCCCCTGTTCAGAACAGCAAGGGCACCAGAAGAGAATTTCCCATACATTTTTCCCATAGACTTTTCAAAAAGTATTTATTTAAATACCTTTAAGCCTCGGACAAAGCCAACAGTCGAGTTGACAAATCATGACAATAAACTTTTTTTTGGGGGCAGAAGAAAGAAGAAAAGCTTAAAAAAAGGAAGAAATGTGTTTTATTGTCATGATTTGTCAACTCCGAGGCTTAACCCCTTTTCTTTCTTTAAATAAATAAGGTATTTAAGTCTTTGGGGTCTTTAAATGAATACATTTGAAACATATATGGAAAAAGGAATGGGAAATTCTCTTCAGGTGCCCTCGCATGGGGCGGGACTGTGACACTCTATTGGCTCCTGGTTGACACAGAGCCATGGCAGATCCCCCCCATACCATCAAGGCCTGATGAGAAATGAAATGTCTGTGAAAGGCTGATTTGAAAGAGTATCCTCATGAGTGTGAAATGGCTTGTCTCCACAATATACAATAACAATACACAGTAACAACGTTTCAGGTTGAATATCTGATTTGAAGTAAAGCAAGGTCATCTCCGCACACTGTAGGCTATTCAATTCTCTCTCATGCTTGACTCAACAACACCTCACCCATGAAAGGTCACCATCCGGTTTCCGATTTGATAATTTATGAGAAAATAACAAACCGTTACTTATCATACTAAAATAGTTTTTCAGGTGGGTGTATTTCACCAAAAGAACATTTATACTAGTCCAAACCCCTTCATGAGGGATATGACCCAATCCCTACCTCTCTCCACCCCCCCTCCCTCCCTCTCTGTGAGAGAAAGAGAGAGAGAGAGAGAGAGAGAGAGAGAGAGAGAGAGAGAGAGAGAGAGAGAGAGAGACATTTCGTCCTCAAATTATATCCTCAAATTTTTAGGACACACT
Organism: Protomyctophum bolini; assembly: GCF_963924005.1. Lineage (NCBI taxonomy): Eukaryota > Metazoa > Chordata > Actinopteri > Myctophiformes > Myctophidae > Protomyctophum > Protomyctophum bolini. The sequence goes on along the minus strand of NC_137867.1, from coordinate 45,801,481 downwards.
ATTACTTAGATAAAAGTCTAAGTGACTCATATACATCTCATGATTTCACCTCTTGATTAATTGATTGATTTATCAGTTTGCAGAATTACAGTACATTTCAAGTACAACTCAATACAACAACTGTTAACTGTGAGTGGATGACACCATAAAGCATTACACTTGTTTACAATAGGGCCCACCATTTTCAATTCATCAAAACAATTAGAGACATACGAATATACACAACTATATAAGTACAAGCCCCTTGCAAAAGTAGCCTGTCATAGAATGTGGAATAAAAATGTAAAATGTAAATCAATGTATGTCCACAATGTATAAAGTAATATGATCACAGTAAACTACTCCTTCCCACAGAGGGAATCAAACCTTATAACAGGCAGCAGGCCTTTCCTGCAAAGGAATCTCTCTGGTCCATCATGTATAGGTTTATATTACCCTCTAGTGGCCAACCATAGCAATGGCCAAAATACCACATGTCCCTGAAACTAGGCTGAAAAAACATGTTTGAGATAAGCTACAAAATATGACATCATATTACACATAGCACACTCGCCTTTTGTTCTTTATTTAATCATATGCTTTTTTTGTGACTCAATGCCTCGCACACACAGAGTCTCAGTATCAGATTGCTGTGCAGTTTGTCAACAAAATAAAAGTTCAAATTGCAACTCTGATGTCCTAATTGCTTGATTTAACAGCAATCATTTTATTAATAATAACAACAACAACAACCAGTGAGACGCCTGAGGACAAGAAGCGACCGTCGCGTGCACTGGCCATAAATATGGAGCATGTCTTGAGTATACAGGGTTTGATGAGCCTGACCTGACATTCCATATGTTGATCTGACCTCACCTGGTCAGATCAAAATATGGAATGTCAGGTCAGGCTGGTCAGCTCCATATATGGAGGTTTAAGAGTGGCAGTGTCTTGAATGTACAGGGTTTGATGAGGGCCCAGGTAGGGCCGGGCCTTAATTTCCGGGCCTGTTGAGAACTCTAGTTTTTGCCGGCTGCACAAATAACTTTGGGCACAATATATGGGGACTTTCCCTATGTATGGGGATTTTGAGTGACGAAAAACGCCCTGTGTATGGGGATTTTGAGTTAAGATAAACGCAAGATTCCATAGTTAACTGGGACCTTCGGTCGCAATAAGATCAGCCCAGGGAATCGGTTTGAATTAATTGCAGATTATGTGTGTGCTTTTTAAAGGAAGACTGTGAGCTGTGGAACTACAGCAGAAGGATGAAGAATCTCGTTCTCATCTTGCTGCTCCATGCTGTTGTGATAAGAGGTAGGCTAATCTTTATTGTGTTGTTGTCACAGTCACACAAACATTTACAATACACATGTACAGTACACTTTATATTTACCGGTAGTTAAGTGTTGTTTTTAACTATCTCACAATTCATCATGAAATATTTAGAATATTAGAATATAAAATGATATAATTAAAAGATATTTGCTTACAGTAGGCTACGTCTTTGCTTTTAACAGTTTGCGCCGATTATGACATCATCTACGACAATGGAGACCCCATTACAGCTGAGCGTCGGACCAGTGCTGTAATTGGCTGTGCTTTCAGGCATGGTGCTGATGTCAAAGCCACGTCTGTAATTCTGATGAGGTGTGAATCTAAACCTGTATGTGGGAAGGATGACATCATCTTCGATTCTAAGGATGCCAATGCAACTAAGGGCCAGTTCACGCTCTTGCAGCCAGATCTGCGTAAAAAGAACTGCAGTATCCTTATCAGTGACCTCAGCATCTCCATGTCTGGATCCTATCAAATTGGAGTTACTGGGCAACGGAATGGACGCCCTCATCGAATAAACACTGTACATAAAAAGTACATCATAGTCACAGGTATATTATGAACTATTATTACTTTTATAGTCTGTAGCCTGTAAGCACTGTACACTGCACTGCACTGAGCTGCTTTGAGGAAACATTTATTTTCACTTTTCTTATATACACATTTGTCTTTCATGTGATTTTATAGTGAAACTTTTGCTTGTTTGCCCTCAGATGGAAGATGGAAGATGGAAAAGATGGAATTTCTGACAGTCATGCTCGTCATTGCGTTTCTGGCTGGTGTTGTGGCTCTGACTGCAATATATCATTGTATCAGGTGCAGTGTTACAATCTCACTATAATCTCTATTTTACAAAAAAAACACAAAAGTTCCCATTGACAATGAATGGAGAATTTACGTCATATGTGTCAAAGCAAATCGGCAATTTTTGTCCTACACAAATATTAAAATAAAACTAAACAAAACGAGATCAAATAACCAAAATAATAAGGAAAAAACAGCAGCAGCAAGGCAAACCAGGGTGTGATTTTTCTCTCTCAAAATGTCTACTCAGATGCAGAAAGAGCCTCAGAGGACTGAGAGACCAGGCAGAGGCCACAGAGATGGTGATTCCTCAAGATCAGCAGGTATTAACTCGATTGAGATGTTTCTGAGTTCTCGTTACTGGTCTAAGTTTCCACCGTGTTTGTTAGAAGAAAGCATGTGTTTGTTAGAAGAAAGCGTTTCATCACTGACCTATACTCATATCTATTCTACATTGTTCAAAATGTTCACAGACAGGAGGACGACAAGTAGATGGTTTCGATGAGCAGACCTTCCAGGACGAAGGAGGTAAGACAGTATTGTTGGCAGTTCCTGGAACTGGCGAAATGCACTGACCTCTGAAGAGGTCCACAAGTGCAGTCGAACGTCATTCGACCAAGGCGTTTTGGGCCTTGCTTTGTAGTTTTTTTAAATGCACTACTCAGCACATCTCATTGTGAGCTCCAATGAAATAATATCTCCTAACATCTTTGTTGTTCTTATTCTGTATGTCCCGTTAGTGGCCGCGGCCCGGCCCTTCCCTCGGCTCCAGACCTCCGCACAGGGAGAGCAGCCTCCTCGTCCCACGCCAAAGCCCCGGCGCTTTCCTCGGCTCCAGACCTCCATGATGAGCCCTCCCTACGCACAGGAAGAACTGCCTCCTCCTCCCCCACCACCCCCACAGTGCTTCCCTGAGCTCCAGACATCCTCCATCAGTCCTCCCTCTGCACAGGGAAAGCTGCCTTCTCCTGCCCCGCCAAAGCCCCCGCGCTCCCCTTGGCTCCAGACCTCCTCCATGAGTCCTCCCTCTGCACAGAGAGAGCTCATGGTCATTCCTCCTCCTCCTTCTCCAACCTCATCTTCTTGTTCAACACCCCCACCTGACTTTAAACCCCCGCCACCGCCCCAGCGCTTCCCTCGGCACCAGACCTCCTCCATGAGCCTTCCCTCTGCACAGGGAGAGCTGCGTCCTCCTGCCCCGCCAAAGCCCCCGCGCTCCCCTTGGCTCCAGACCTCCTCCATGAGCCCTCCCTCTGCACAGGGAGAGCTGCGTCCTCCTGCCCCGCCAAAGCCCCTGCGCTCCCGTTGGCTCCAGACCTCCTCCATGGGCCTTCCCTCCACACAGGGAGAGCTGCCTTCTCATTCCGCTTCAACCACATCTGCTTCCTCCTTCCCACTCTGCTCCTCGCCCCCAACCTCCATCAGCTCCCCCTCACTCCATGGCCATGTGTTGCACCAAAGCCCAGCAGAAGCGGACCTCCCCCTGTTGCCCCAAAGCCCGGCGTCTGTGAAGCGTGGTGAGCTTGTACTATTTTGACTATATGGCACACAACTTAATCACACGTCAAACAATAAATCAAGCTTAAGACAGGAAGCTGTTTCACATGTTGTTCTACTGTGTCTCCTGTAGGTCGCAGAGTGACCTTTGCAGCCGCCAGCAGCTCTTCCAGAAGGAGCGTAATGCCGTGCACTCCTCTATCAACAACTGATGAAGATGATGGCAGTGTTTATTTTTGAGGGGCGCTAGCCCCTCCTATATACAGGTTTAATGTTTGTTTTTCCTTAGACAACCATTACAAACGCCATTGACAATGGACAGTTTAATGCTTGTTTTGTCACTAACACAAACATTAAAGGCCTGCCCTACTGTGAAAGAAAAAACTGCTGTGCACCAAGCAGTATACAGTACCTCTTGAAATGATCTTAATGACATGGGAGATCTTAATGATCTTTCATTCAGGGCACAATGTATGTATACTGTAAATTTTTAATCATATACCACAGTGGGGTTGCAATTTAATACAACCATGTATAAAGATATAATAACAGGTAATCACAGGGCACTAGGAGGTGTCATAGTATAAAGAAAAACATGAATAACCTGCCTTGATAAAGCACCAACACATGAGCTCCCCTTCAATGTTTACTGATTGACCTGTATTTAACAATATACAATATACAATATTACAGTTATTCTCAGATTGGGTCAAATAGCAACAATCTTTCCCCCTTTAAAATAAAAATACATAGCATACAAATCAGCTAGCCACTTTAAACCCTATATACATCAGCTATTTGAAAATAGTCAATCTACAAGTTACTTTCAACAATTCATGGCCAAATAATTTTGGGACCTTGACGTGAAACGTTTGAGAACAATTTTAAATGTACTCTTACGTTGAAACTGCACACTATGGATGCCTGGTCAACAATGAACATGTACGTGTTTGACAACCTCCTGTTTCTGTGTTTTTAGCTTTACAGCTTTTTTACTTTCTGTAAGGAAATTCAATACAGTATCATATGCCCAAATACTGATAACATCAGGGATCTCCATATAGGCATAAAAGGGAAAAGTACGCACAGATATAGAGAGCTTATATATGGGCATAAAAGGGATACAGACAGACAGATGGTTAAAACGGGTGCTATGACAACAGGTATATATCGGGCACAGGTCTAGTTAATAGTAAAGGTTCTGTCTGTCCCTTTTATGCCCATATATGGAGATCTGTCAGCCATACCCAAATATAGAGTCCAGACCAGTCCATGACATCAGTACTATGATGTAATATTATTATATTAATGACATCAGGGTACTCCATATATGAGGATTTGAGGATATTATTTTTTTGACGGGGTTTAATGTTTGTCTTTAGTTAAATGTTTGTTTTGTAAACGCATTGACAATGAAGGAAGATTTACATCATAATGTGTCATTTACTTCATATTGTGTCTTTATTGTTAATGGCGTTTAATGTTTGTGTTTGCACCGTTTGTTGTACATCACCATTACATCACCTAATCAACATTCAGTTAGACTTTAATATATTAGCGCCCCTCACTTCACACGTGTGTGATTTGTATATCAAACGTCCATAAAATCCAATTTTAATTATTTCCTTTGAACAAAAATGTGCTGCGTGATGATGATTTTTGATTGATTGATTGAAATATGTATTAACAGTTTGCAGAATTACAGTACATTCAAGCACAACTCAATACAAAGACTGTTAACTGTGAGTGGACGACCCGATAAAGCATTACACTTGTTTACAAGAGGGTCCACCTTGTTCAATTCATCAAAAAATGTGCCGAGTCCTGCATAAATAAAAATGTATCTTGATTTCCTTCACCTGTTTGATTTCTACCGCTACGCATTCCTCCAAACACAGCTGGTTTTGATTACAGAACTACTGCGTTTTTAATCTCATTCAAGATGACATCCAGACATGTGTATTTTTCCTTTTAAACTTAATTTTCACGCTACAATATATATCTGAAAACATTATAAGTTAGAAATAAGCCACAAGCTTTGTTGCCTGTCTCTCTGTGACATGTAAACAAACAAACTTTATAACCTGAAGGGATGCAACATTTTGATTGGTTCAAAAACACCCAGCTTTCCATTTTGGATTGAAACGTCATTAAAACGCACTAGACCTTTGAAGTGAATAGGCTCCTAGCTCATTAAATAAATTAATACTTTCCACTCACTCTCACATCATATGGGTACTTGATAGGTCACCATATAGTTACCCACTGAATGGTACTCCATATATGGAGTTATCCAACTACTAACCTATCAATGGCTCTGTAACTTATCCAAGACAAACAATAAATCAAGCTTAAGACAGGAAGCTGTTTCACATGTTGTTCTGCTGTGTCTCCTGTAGGTCGCAGAGTGACCTTTGCAGCCGCCAGCAGCTCTTCCAGAAGGAGCGCAATGCCGTGCACTCCTCTATCAACAACTGATGAAGATGATGGCAGTGTTTATTTTTGAGGGGCGCTAGCCCCTCCTATATAGAGGTTTAATGTTTGTTTTTCCTTAGACAACCATTACAAACGCCATTGACAATCGACAGTTTAATGCTTGTTTTGTCACTAACACAAACATTAAAGGCCTGCCCTACTGTGAAAGAAAAAACTGCTGTGCACCAAGCAGTACAGTACCTCTTGAAATGATCTTAATGACATGGGAGATCTTAATGATCCTTCATTCAGGGCACAATGTATGTATACTGTACATTTTTAATCATATACCTCAGTGGGGTTGCAATGTAATACAACCATGTATAAAGATATAATAACAGGTAATCACAGGGCACTAGGAGGTGTCATAGTATAAAGAAAAACATGAATAACCTGCCTTGATAAAGCACCAACACATGAGCTCCCCTTCAATGTTTACTGATTGACCTGTATTTAACAATATACAATATACAATATTACAGTTATTCTCAGATTGGGTCAAATAGCAACAATCTTTCCCCCTTTAAAATAAAAATATATAGCATACAAATCAGCTAGCCACTTTAAACCCTATATACATCAGCTATTTGAAAATAGTCAATCTACAAGTTACTTTCAACAATTCATGGCCAAATAATTTTGGGACCTTGACGTGAAACGTTTGAGAACAATTTTAAATGTACTCTTACGTTGAAACTGCACACTATGGATGCCTGGTCAACAATGAACATGTACGTGTTTGACAACCTCCTGTTTCTGTGTTTTTAGCTTTACAGCTTTTTTACTTTCTGTAAGGAAATTCAATACAGTATCATATGCCCAAATACTGATAACATCAGGGATCTCCATATAGGCATAAAAGGGAAAAGTACGCACAGATATAGAGAGCTTATATATGGGCATAAAAGGGATACAGACAGACAGATGGTTAAAACGGGTGCTATGACAACAGGTATATATCGGGCACAGGTCTAGTTAATAGTAAAGGTTCTGTCTGTCCCTTTTATGCCCATATATGGAGATCTGTCAGCCATACCCAAATATAGAGTCCAGACCAGTCCATGACATCAGTACTATGATGTAATATTATTATATTAATGACATCAGGGTACTCCATATATGAGGATTTGAGGATATTATTTTTTTGACGGGGTTTAATGTTTGTCTTTAGTTAAATGTTTGTTTTGTAAACGCATTGACAATGAAGGAAGATTTACATCATAATGTGTCATTTACTTCATATTGTGTCTTTATTGTTAATGGCGTTTAATGTTTGTGTTTGCACCGTTTGTTGTACATCACCATTACATCACCTAATCAACATGAGTTAGACTTTAATATATTAGCGCCCCTCACTTCACACGTGTGTGATTTGTATATCAAACGTCCATAAAATCCAATTTTAATTATTTCCTTTGAACAAAAATGTGCTGCGTGATGATGATTTTTGATTGATTGATTGACTGAAATATGTATTAACATTTTGCAGAATTACAGTACATTCAAGCACAACTCAATACAAAGACTGTTAACTGTGAGTGGACGACCCGATAAAGCATTACACTTGTTTACAAGAGGGTCCACCTTGTTCAATTCATCAAAAAATTAGTCCCGCATAAATAAAAATGAATCTTGATTTCCTTCACCTGTTTGATTTCCACCGCTATGCATTCCTCCAAACACAGCTGGTTTTGATTACAGAACTACTGCGTTTTTAATCTCATTCAAGATGACATCCAGACAGTGTATTTTTCCTTTTAAACTTAATTTTCACGCTACAATATATATCTGAAAACAACATTATAAGTTAGAAATAAGCCTCAAGCTTTGTTGCCTGTCTCTCTGTGACATGTAAACAAACAAACTTTATAACCTGAAGGGATGCAACATTTTGATTGGTTCAAAAACACCCAGCTTTCCATTTTGGATTGAAACGTCATTAAAACGCACTAGACCTTTGAAGTGAATAGGCTCCTAGCTCATTAAATAAATTAATACTTTCCACTCACTCTCACATCATATGGGTACTTGATAGGTCACCATATAGTTACCCACTGAATGGTACTCCATATATGGAGTTATCCAACTACTAACCTATCAATGGCTCTGTAACTTATCCAAGACAAACAATAAATCAAGCTTAAGACAGGAAGCTGTTTCACATGTTGTTCTGCTGTGTCTCCTGTAGGTCGCAGAGTGACCTTTGCAGCCGCCAGCAGCTCTTCCAGAAGGAGCGCAATGCCGTGCACTCCTCTATCAACAACTGATGAAGATGATGGCAGTGTTTATTTTTGAGGGGCGCTAGCCCCTCCTATATAGAGGTTTAATGTTTGTTTTTCCTTAGACAACCATTACAAACGCCATTGACAATCGACAGTTTAATGCTTGTTTTGTCACTAACACAAACATTAAAGGCCTGCCCTACTGTGAAAGAAAAAACTGCTGTGCACCAAGCAGTATACAGTACCTCTTGAAATGATCTTAATGACATGGGAGATCTTAATGATCCTTCATTCAGGGCACAATGTATGTATACTGTACATTTTTAATCATATACCACAGTGGGGTTGCAATTTAATACAACCATGTATAAAGATATAATAACAGGTAATCACAGGGCACTAGGAGGTGTCATAGTATAAAGAAAAACATGAATAACCTGCCTTGATAAAGCACCAACACATGAGCTCCCCTTCAATGTTTACTGATTGACCTGTATTTAACAATATACAATATACAATATTACAGTTATTCTCAGATTGGGTCAAATAGCAACAATCTTTCCCCCTTTAAAATAAAAATATATAGCATACAAATCAGCTAGCCACTTTAAACCCTATATACATCAGCTATTTGAAAATAGTCAATCTACAAGTTACTTTCAACAATTCATGGCCAAATAATTTTGGGACCTTGACGTGAAACGTTTGAGAACAATTTTAAATGTACTCTTACGTTGAAACTGCACACTATGGATGCCTGGTCAACAATGAACATGTACGTGTTTGACAACCTCCTGTTTCTGTGTTTTTAGCTTTACAGCTTTTTTACTTTCTGTAAGGAAATTCAATACAGTATCATATGCCCAAATACTGATAACATCAGGGATCTCCATATAGGCATAAAAGGGAAAAGTACGCACAGATATAGAGAGCTTATATATGGGCATAAAAGGGATACAGACAGACAGATGGTTAAAACGGGTGCTATGACAACAGGTATATATCGGGCACAGGTCTAGTTAATAGTAAAGGTTCTGTCTGTCCCTTTTATGCCCATATATGGAGATCTGTCAGCCATACCCAAATATAGAGTCCAGACCAGTCCATGACATCAGTACTATGATGTAATATTATTATATTAATGACATCAGGGTACTCCATATATGAGGATTTGAGGATATTATTTTTTTGACGGGGTTTAATGTTTGTCTTTAGTTAAATGTTTGTTTTGTAAACGCATTGACAATGAAGGAAGATTTACATCATAATGTGTCATTTACTTCATATTGTGTCTTTATTGTTAATGGCGTTTAATGTTTGTGTTTGCACCGTTTGTTGTACATCACCATTACATCACCTAATCAACATGAGTTAGACTTTAATATATTAGCGCCCCTCACTTCACACGTGTGTGATTTGTATATCAAACGTCCATAAAATCCAATTTTAATTATTTCCTTTGAACAAAAATGTGCTGCGTGATGATGATTTTTGATTGATTGATTGATTGAAATATGTATTAACAGTTTGCAGAATTACAGTACATTCAAGCACAAACTCAATACAAAGACTGTTAACTGTGAGTGGACGACCCGATAAAGCATTACACTTGTTTACAAGAGGGTCCACCTTGTTCAATTCATCAAAAAATGTGCCGAGTCCTGCATAAATAAAAATGTATCTTGATTTCCTTCACCTGTTTGATTTCCACCGCTACGCATTCCTCCAAACACAGCTGGTTTTGATTACAGAACTACTGCGTTTTTAATCTCATTCAAGATGACAACAGTGTATTTTTCCTTTTAAACTTAATTTTCACGCTACAATATATATCTGAAAACAACATTATAAGTTAGAAATAAGCCACAAGCTTTGTTGCCTGTCTCTCTGTGACATGTAAACAAACAAACTTTATAACCTGAAGGGATGCAACATTTTGATTGGTTCAAAAACACCCAGCTTTCCATTTTGGATTGAAACGTCATTAAAACGCACTAGACCTTTGAAGTGAATAGGCTCCCAGCTCATTAAATAAATGAATACTTTCCACTCACTCTCACATCATATGGGTACTTGATAGGTCACCATATAGTTACCCACTGAATGGTACTCCATATATGGAGTTATCCAACTACTAACCTATCAATGGCTCTGTAACCTATCCAAGTCTGACATCACAAACTCCATGTTTGGACCAGGTTTAGACTAGAGCTCCATATATGGAGGCGGAAGAACCATCATGGAAATGTAAACTCCATATATGGATATAGCTGACTTATCGTGACATCAGCGAGATGTCACCAGCATCCAGCCAAGCACTATATAAAGGGTGTTCATTACATTCATATTCAAGCAGGATTTACTCCACTCTGCCAATCTCCAAGACAACTTCTCTAGGCTATATACGCATTCAACCTTCAAGTTCTTTGACCAGCTCTTATACCCAGAGAAACTCCAGCACCATACGGACGGGTCAGGGTATTTCTCCAGATATCTCTGCATTATCAGGAATCCTCAGACCCACTCTACAGAGACCCAACACACACCCTGTACGCTAGACATAATGTACGCCGTGGGTGTCTTCCTGACCTTGGTGTTCATGATGTGCCACTTTAGTCTTTCAAACGGAGCTCCAGCACATCTAAATGACACCAGATGTCCAGATCCTGATCTTGAAGCCCGACATCTCATTATGCAGTCCGGTGGGGATCCCCCACATCAATACGGCGATATAATGATACTGACTTGTAGTAGTATTGAAGTATTGTTTGGCGCAAGCAATGTCACCTGTGACATTAATGGTGAATGGTCACCTCCGCTCCCAGAATGCAAAGTATGTCTCCCACCAACAGGACCAACCTGCAATGCTGGTTCCAATTTGGTAGGTCAAAAAGAAATAACGTTTTTCCTTGCTTGCCTCATCATCTATTACAATTCTCATTGGCGGGGTTTGCCCATGTACAGCAAGTAAAAGAGCGAAAGGTCGCCAGGAGGCAAAAAAAAAAAGGTCGACGTCAACAGGGGCATGCGGTGGCAACGGGTTCCTAACGGCAAATCAAATGGAAGATAAAAGTGGATCCCACCCGCCAAGCTGTTAACACCATGTTGGCCGAGTGGAAGATGGAAGTGGATCCCACCCGCCAAGCTGTTAACACCATGGGGGCCGAGTGGAAGATGGAAGTGGACCTGCATGGCAGACAGCTCCAGGGCCCACAGGACTTCTACAACAGCACCACTTTATGCAGCCGTGAAGTCAGCACTACTGATCGAGCCGACGGTGCCATACAATAATATTTCAATATGGCCTTGCATTGATTATAAAACAAACAAAAACTAGAAAACAGCATGACGATGATTTTGTTGGGAGGAAATAAATAAATAAATAAAAATACATAAATATTAAAGAGGATTTTTTTTATGTTCCCACATGCCTGGTATCATAGAAACCAACTTTATTTTTTTATTCATTTTTACTAAATATCCTTTAGTCCAGCAGCCGACAGGCTTATTTTGTTTAAAGTGGGAATGCAACTTAAAGCATAAGCATAAGGCAGAATGTTTTGTTTGTGTAAAAAAAAAAAAAAGGGAATATCAACAAAACATATGTTTATTGTACACAATGCAATATTGAAATGCAATGATATGGTGTGTCCTGTAAGCCCATGTGGGCTGGGCGCCTTTGGTGCATGACACAAAAATAAAGAATTCTATCTATCTATCATAAGGAAAGTTTGATATTTTTTATTTTTTTTCCTGCCATGGGATGTTAATGGTAGGGTCACAAGAAACTCCTATAAAAATGGTGATGTAATCAATATTAAGCCCATATATGGGCATATATGTTCACTTCAAGGGAAAAGGCCCGCTCTACTCAGACAGTCTTATAAAGTTTCAGGCGTGTGCTGGGTGCAGATTCAAAGCGAACATATAGATACAATTATTAACATTTCGGCGCGCAGGCCGTCGTCAGTGTCAAAATTGGCCAATGTTGTCTCTGACACAGGCCTGCACGCCGAAACGCGTTTGTCTGGTATGACTGCTGCTGTGGAGCACTATCATTATTAAACAAAGACTTTTTATTCATTTTCTATATGCCCATATATGGGCATGCCCACTACAACATAATTACATTGTATTATTAGTTCTCATATATGGGCATGCCCATATATGGAGATCCCTGATGTCATTAGTATTAAGTCCATATATGGAGATCCCTGATGTCATCAATATTAAGTCCATATATGGAGATCCCTGATGTCATCAATATTAAGTCCATATATGGAGATCCATATTAACTAAGGGCATATATGGAGGTCCCTGATGTCATCAATATTAAGTCCATATATGGAGATCCCTGTTGTCATCAATATTAAGTCCATATATGGAGATCCCTGATGTCATCAATATTAAGTCCATATATGGAGATCCCTGATGTCATCATTATTAAGTCCATATATGGAGATCCCTGATGTCATCATTATTAAGTCCATATATGGAGATCCCTGATGTCATCATTATTAAGTCCATATATGGAGATCCCTGATGTCATCATTATTAAGTCCATATATGGAGATCCCTGATGTCATCAATATTAAGTCCATATATGGAGATCCCTGATGTCATCCATATTAAGTCCATATATGGAGATCCCTGATGTCATCATTATTAAGTCCATATATGGAGATCCCTGATGTCATCCATATTAAGTCCATATATGGAGATCCCTGATGTCATCAATATTAAGTCCATATATGGAGATCCCTGATGTCATCATTATTAAGTCCATATATGGAGATCCCTGATGTCATCAATATTAAGTCCATATATGGAGATCCCTGTTGTCATCAGTATTAAGTCCATATATGGAGATCCCTGATGTCATTAGTATTAAGTCCATATATGGAGATCCCTGATGTCATCAGTATTAAGTCCATATATGGAGATCCCTGATGTCATCAATATTAAGTCCATATATGGAGATCCCTGATGTCATCAATATTAAGTCCATATATGGAGATCCCTTATCTTATGTCATCAATATTGGCCAGAAACTGTACATCTGACCTCAAACCTGACCTGTTCTGACATTCCTCATGTGTTGATCCTTCCCCATCCATCCTTCCTCTTTCGATTTTTTATTTTCGTATACTTTTTATCCCACGATTTTGTAACCCAGTTTTTTCACCCAGTGCCAATTATCTAATGCAATCCAGGGCGCTACACTTCCTCTGCCAACCTGGGGGGGGGGGGGGGGCAGCGGACTGACCTCATGCCACCTTCTATGCATGAGGAGTGCAAGCTGCTTCTTTTCACCTGACAGGGGGGAGTTTCCCTGGCCGGACGTAGCGCGTGGAAGCAACACGTTATTCCGACAGGTCCTTTCCCCTCCATCAGGCGCCCCGGCTGGCCAGCGGGAGGTAGTTTTAGAGATCAGGATTACTGCATGTTTTTTGTGAGGGGACACAGGGAGAACATGCAAATTCCACACAGAAAGGCCCTTTCACCAACCCCACCTCGGGTATATGACGTGGAGGAGGGAACACTCCCCCAGGGCCCACAGCGTCCCCAGCGGGAATCAAACCCAGGATGTCTCCCTTTTGACTGATACCTGTCCATTTAAAGTCTAGACGGGCCTGCCCCAAAGTTATTAGTGCAGCCGCACCCGGTTCTCAACAGGCCCTACCTGGGCCCTCATCAAACCCTGTACACTCAAGACACTGCGGCAGCGTCTGCACCACAGGGGCAGACACGGCACCTGTTCTGACATTCCATATGTTGATCTGACCACATCAAACCCTGTACAATTAGGACATGCTCCATATATGGCCAGTACAGAATTATTACTGGTAATACAAAACCACCCACCCTTTTTCCCCTCACTGTATATGTTTTTGTTTCTTTTTTCTCCTTTTTACCTCCTCTATGTTGACTTCCTGTTTATGGCTATATGGAAGTGTTTATTCGTACGTCTCTAAATGTTATGATGAATTGAACATGGTACCCTATTGTAAACAAGTGTAATGCTTTCTCGTGTCGTCCACAGTTAACAGTTTTGTATCGAGTTGTGCTTGAAATGTACTGAAATTCTCCAATCTGTTAATAAATACTTCAATCAATCAATCAATAATAATGTGTAGGCTACATATGTAGCCTATATGTATATACTTCTACATCTCACCTCAAACCCTTAGATCTCCATATATGGAGCTGACCTGTTCTGACATTCCATATTGATCCACTCCTGTCTACTTGATGTGTGTTGGCCTCATATAGTGACCATATCAAGCTATGCTGCCTCCACTTGGCCGGACATTGACACTGCAGGGCCTTGCTTAATGAGAAAAAAAGATATATCTGGTCTCGCCTCCCATCAGTCTCGGTCTTGACTCGGACTCGACCCCCTCCCACACTCAGTCTTGACTCGGACTCGACCCCCTCCCACACTCAGTCTTGACTCGGACTCGACCCCCTCCCACACTCAGTCTTGACTCGGACTCGACCCCCTCCCACACTCAGTCTTGACTCGGTCTCTGACTCACGCATGTTTACTGGACCAGTAAAGCTTGCGCCATCCTCCTCCACTGTGGCTGCAAAAGTCATGTATATAGGCTATATAGCCTATATGTAGTAAATACAAAGCAAATTCTGCAAAGCTGGTCCATTCACTATCATTATTTTCTTCTTCTAAAATGTTCAGGATGTATGATTGTTGTTAGAGAAATAAAATAACCCGCACTCCCAGACTCGATCTCTCCCCAGTCAAAGTTCAATGAATGTGAATTTGAATTAATATTGAATTATGTGTAGGGTGTCATTTGCATTCAGATGTGCTTTAAATTTGTGCAGGAGGATGCTAAACGCACACCAGTAGTGGTGCCAGAAACATCTACAAAGATAAGTCTTAAGAAGACAAAAGAGTGGCCGCACACACCGATAGCCAAAATGCTGATTATTTATTAGGATGCAGAGTATATAGGAACCAACGTTTCGGCAGATACAACTGCCTTCTTCAAACTTTAAATTTAACACACTTTACTATATAAATATACATTTAATTTTAACAGAGAAATCCGCTCTCACACTTGTTTAAAGTGGGAATGCTACTTAAAGCATAAGGAAAGTTTGATATTTTAGATTTTTTTCCCACAAGAAACTCCTATAAAAGATTTGTGATGTAATCGATATTAAGCCCATATATGGGCATGCCCATATATGTTCACTTCAAGGGAAAAGGCCCGCTCTACTCAGACAGTCTTATAAAGTTTCAGGCGTGTGCTGGGTCACAGATTCAAAGCGAACATATAGATAAAATAATTAACATTTCGGCGCGCAGGCCTTCGTCAGTGTGACACAGGCCTGCGCGCCGAAACGTGTTTGTCTGTCTGGTATGACTGCTGATAGATAAAATGGGTCTTATCTGTTTACAAACTAATGTCCAGTGGTCAATGTCCCATATTCTCCTTTTCCTGAACTATGACCCAGGCCGGATCATTGATATTGTCACCTTAAATCATCCTTTTACTCTTGGCCTACTGCCTGTTTATACAGCGATGTTCCTAATCATCCTAAATGTCATGTCATTCAGGTTTATGGCCAAAATATGTTTTCATCTGTCCCATTTAATATCTTGTTGACTCCTTATTCAGTCTCCATGTTGTCTGCCACCAGCCACAAACGTGCAATAATGAAGTGTCTATTATGGTTTGAGTCTACATGCATATGACCTTGGCCGAGTGAGATAGCTGCTCACTGAGTCAGGGAGCGTTCTTTCTCTGCCGAAAGGCAACGCCTGCCTAGGCGCTCTCCAGGCTTCAATGGGCCTCAATGACTGAACCAAGGAAGAAGAACTCTGCGTCGCTACGCCATCCTCATCATCTAGGCGTTGCACTAATGAAAGAGCGCCAACACTGGTCTTGTCATCTGACATGGCGGACATGAAACATCTACAGCCAATGAACATTATATCAACAAATCTGACGTGATCTGCAGTATTTAGCCTGGAACAAATTCTGTGAAGAGGAGTTCAGGTCCGGAGTTCAGTTCGGAAGTTCAGTTCAGCTTCGGGTTCTTTTGGAATCAACAATTGATTATTCTAAATGATATTGATGTAAATACTATTATCTGAACCATGTAGCACATTCTCTATGTAAGTTGACTTTATACCTACTAAAATAATGGTTAAACCTTAAACTCTCTCCGAACTTTATTTCATCTGCCTCCAAACCATTTTTTAAGGTATGTTTCTATTTTTGGTACAGTGATGGTCATTTAAAGGGCTATTCACTCATTTTAAGGTAAATACAGCACGGTATTTAATTGGTCTCACTGCTGAGCTATCGAAGGTATAGATTTACAATGTTTTCTTAATTATACAGTCCTTTCAAAGCTATCGTCATTAAAAGATGGATTATATTTTTTAAATTTATCAGCTGCTGCGGAGCACTATCATTATTAAACAAAGACTTTTTATTTTATTCATTTTCTATATGCCCATATATGGGCATGCCCACTACAACATAATTAAAATACATTGTATTATTATAGTTCTCATATATGGGCATCCCTGATGTCATCATTATTAAGTCCATATATGGAGATCCCTGATGTCATCAATATTAAGTCCATATATGGAGATCCCTGATGTCATCAGTATTAAGTCCATATATGGAGATCCCTGATGTCATCAATATTAAGTCCATATATGGAGATCCCTGATGTCATCAGTATTAAGTCCATATATGGAGATCCCTTATGTCATCAATATTGGCCAGCAACTGTACATCTGACCTCAAACCTGACCTGTTCTGACATTCCTCATGTGTTGATCCTTCCCCATCCATCCTTCCTATTTCGATTTTTTTTTTAGTATACTTTTTATCTCACAATTTTGTAACCCAGTTTTTTCACCCAGTGCCAATTATCTAATGTAATCCAGGGCGCTACACTTCCTCTGCCAACCTGGGGGGGGGGGCAGCGGACTGACCTCATGCCACCTTCTATGCATGAGGAGTGCAAGCTGCTTCTTTTCACCTGACAGGGGGGAGTTTCCCTGGCCGGACGTAGCGCGTGGAAGCAACACGTTATTCCGACAGGTCCTTTCCCCTCCATCAGGCGCCCCGGCTGGCCAGCGGGAGGTAGTTTTAGAGATCAGGATTACTGCATGTTTTTTGTGAGGGGACACAGGGAGAACATGGAAAATCCACACAGAAAGGCCCTTTCACCAACCCCACCTCGGGTATATGACGCGGAGGAGGGAACACTCCCCCAGGGCCCACAGCGTCCCCAGCGGGAATCGAACCCAGGATGTCTCCCTTCTGACTGATACCTGTACATTAAAAGTCTAGACGTGCCTGCCTCAAAGTTATTAGTGCAGCCGCACCCGGCAGCCGTTCTCAACAGGCCCGAAAATTAAGGCCCGGCCCTACCTGGGCCCTCATCAAACACTCAAGACACTGCTGCAGCGTCTGCACCACAGGGGCAGACACGGCACCTGTTCTGACATTCCATATGTTGATCTGACCACATCAAACCCTGTACAATTAGGACATGCTCCATATATGGCCAGTACAGAATTATTACTGGTAATACAAAACCACCCACCCTTTTCCCCCTCACTGTATATGTTTTTGTTTCTTTTTTCTCCTTTTTACCTCCTCTATAGGTAGTAGAATAGTAGTAATATAGTAGTCTATAGGTAGAACTTGGAATGGCTTTAGGGTTTGACGACAGTGCAGCAACTTGCAATGGGCCTGGTCTTATACAAGGGGTGGTATAGAGGTGCAAAGCTTAAAAACAGCCGCCCACGCCACCTTTTTAAGAGGCCTGATCCTCCATTAAAACGATAAGAATATAACCAAGGCAACACTGGTTTTGTATAGGACAACTGAATGATTAAAAGGCAAAGTGAATTCTATATATCCAGCTAACACAAGCAGGGACTACGACTCACGAGTATTGGTGTCGTTTGAAGACGTACCGGGGAGAGCCAGAGCGGTGATTCTTCCTCCTCCCTGGTCCTCCTCAGCGGTGGTCTGGTCGCCGTCCTCCATCATCCATTGTGGTGGACTACCGTCTGTCCACGGCACGCTGCAGTATGGCGTCTCTGCTCGTCTCAGTGTCTCCTCTCGTCTCGTCTCACGCGTCTGTCCGCGTTCCATCTCTGGGCAACCCACCACGGGGGCAAGGCCCGGGCAGGCACACACTCTGGGGGTCGTGGCATTTACTGTACGCGTCCAAGTAGGCCTGTCAAAAAAAATCGATTCGAGTTAGAATCGCGATTCTAATGCCGTCCGATTCAGAATCGATTCTCATTTTCCAAAAATCGATTTTTCTAAAAAAAAATGTACCTGTGCATGCAATGCATTATGGCCTGGGTTTCTGCATAGTGCATTTACTACCAGCTAAGCTAAGCCTGCCAATTGTATTTATTTTACACCTGTTTTAATACTAATGTATTGTTCTGGTATTGAGTGAGAAGAGATTTTGTAACTTTTGTACTGGTTCAAATTTGTGCAAGCTAAATAAATGAGACATGTTCTTAACTTCTTACTCTTGGATTTAACCTTTGTGTGTTTAAATCATACTCGTACTAAATGTACTCTGCTTTCATGCCAGAAGACTGGAGTAGATCATGCTAAAATTCTATTTAATTGTTTTTAATAAATAAATAAAAACTGCTTTAGAATCGAAAAAATCTTTTTTGAATCGAGAATCGGAAAAATCGAAAAGATCGTTTTTGAATCGAATCGTCACCCCAAGAATCGGAATCGAATCGAATCGTGGGACACCTAAAGATTCGCAGCCCTATGTCCAAGGGTCTGGCTATACCACTGGCCCGCAGAGACATTGGAGAGGTGTGTCATTGAGGGGGCACAAAAATATGAGCGCTGTTCATGCAGCACTGGAGTGAGACAATAAGCTGGAGTTTGAAATACATATTGTTTTCAACGAGGGCGGCGCAAATATCAGCTATGTTTAGGCATGTGTGCAACATGACAACTGTCTCTGTATTGTTTATATGTTCTGTAGGCTACTATTAGGCCTAATAATTGTAGACAGTCAACAGCTACGACTGGCCCCCAGCTGCGATCCTGGCCCTTATTGGCCCTTGCATGGTCAGTAGCTGCCCTGCCCTGGACTCCTCAGCTCCTTCTCTCTCCTCTTCCAAACACTCTCTGCTGCTTCTCCTGCAAACACTCTGCTATATAGGCTCTTAATTAGGTAGCCACACCCACCCCAGGTGCAGGCCTTTAATAGCTGCAGGTCCTTGATTAGCATAGCCAGTGGAGAGATGAAAGGTTATACAAAATATAACTCCACAATACAAGTAATTAACAAAATCAAACTAGACTATCAGACTCATAAGCAAAAATAGATCTAAAAAAAAAAAGTAATTTCAAATAAAAACGTGCAAATGTACAAAAACACAAGCAAAAGCATAAAAAGCACGAAAACCAAACACATCTAAAACACACCAGAGGGAGTTCCTCACAGCACTCTCTTCGGCTCAAACAAACTAACCAATTTTGGGCGGGAGCCGGGAACCCCTTCACAGTTCATTCATCATCATAGAGTCACATAACACACAATATAAATTATCTCCATAATATAATTAAACATAAGTGTCTCTATATACAAAGTCAAGTTGGTGTGTTCCCCACACAAACCCAGTTAGCATGCTCCCTATACCCTGGAGCCAACTAGCAATCAATCATCAATCTTACAATATAGTGTCAAACAAACACCACCCCAAGGTAAAATAACACAGGAAACTCATTGTAGTCTGATAAATACAGTCCTCTTAGCAGATTTTGCATTGACCTGCATTCTACACCCATTCAGTCAAACCTTACAGCCCAGCCATTTATTACTGAAACAAAGTTAAATCTATCCTATGCCTCCATCTAGTGGACTGAGACTGCATGACCCTTATGGGTCTGTAACTAAGAAAGTTAATTTAACTCTCTGAGAGTGTACAAATGGGTTCATTTGTACACTCTCAGAGTTAAATTAACATTGTCCCAGAGATGCCATTAACCCATTCTGACCTGAGATCAGATTCATACGAGGTTTCCACTGGACACACACTGGTCTGATTAACCCATTCTGACCTGAGATCAGATTAAAAAAATGTCAGTCGTTCTTTGATTTTTCAAAAAATAGCAGATCTACAAGCTCGTAGCGCGCGCTATGAGCTTGTAGATCTGAGCCGTAAAAACCTTCTCTTATGGGGGGGTCCTTGGCATGTAGTTTCAAATGGGGGGGGGGGGGGTCCCGTGTCAATCTGGGGGTCCTTGACATGATAAAGTGTGATAAAGCAATGTAAATACAAGCTATACTACTGTAAAAAAAAAGGCAATAGAATATTGATAATTGCAAAGAAAGGACATACATTGACATGGAGCCTATATAAGGTTTTTGTTTAATCCTTTTGTAAGCCACACCTGCAGTTCCCGGCATGAGCTATAGGCCTACAGCAGATTATTATAACTCTATGATACACTGTATCAAGTATAGTATCATACTGTGTGTGTACTTGGTACACACACATTTGAAATGTTTATTTATGTCCACATAATGAGAAGTACAGGAATACCTTGTTACTGTACAAAGGACATAAACACTGCCAGTGCAGTTTGACAGTGGGAGAGCAGCCAGTTACAACGTGCATGGACGGCAAAGCATCGTTACATACAGTACAGCTGACATGTCGGACACAGGGCAGCAGACATAAATCATGGATAAAGGAAACAACGCCTCCTCCAAATTGAGCGGCTTCCTATAATGGCTGAAACTGAGCAATACCTCGCTAACTGCTTGGCTCTCCTTTTGGAAAGGCCGGCCATTTGTAAGCCCCTCACAACCAACTTATGCACATGCCCTAGGCTGCCAAAGATAAAAACTAAAAGTTTACATCTGTAGCCTAGCTGTGAGATGGTCTGCATTAGCTGCTGATACTTCAGCACTTTGGTTAGAAAGGCTTCTTCCAGGCTATAGTCAAAGGTACAGCCGACCTCGAGAATGAACACCTCTCTATGGTTTTCATTTACAACAATGACATCAGGGGTGTTAGCTGAAATGTTAGAGAACACAGAATCATCATTACACAGGTTAAACATCCTCGGCTTCACAGTAGAATGCTTATAAAGCATAATGGAGGACCTGAAAATGGAAGAGATGTCTTTCGATATCAAATCCACTATTCTGTCATGCCTACATATGTAAAGGCCCCTGTAAACATGGCAACCATTTAAGATGTGGGACATGGTTTCAGCTATTTGTTCATGGCCATGATGGATACAGTGAGGAGCATGATTGCCTGGAAACCAGATGGAGAGATTAAGTTTAGAAGGTAGAACCTGTAATCTCGCTTTCAAAGTAAAAACAACAATGCACTCATCAATGGCAACATTTTTGAACACAGAGTGAGAGACAGAATGGTCCGCAGCAGGAAGACATGCAGTCTTTCCTTGTAATCTCAACTCAGTCCAATGTTGTCGCTGTCTTTGTTGTTGCGCCCATAGGAGGCGACATCTGGCATTAGTCAGTGGAAGTTGATGCTCCGTTCCACACACAGTCATAGTCGCTCTGACAGAGATACTGGGGTCAGATATAACATTCTCTGAGGCAGCCACCGCCTCAGAGTTAGACCCTACCCACTCCAGGGTAACGTCAGCCCAGCAGCACATGTCATTTAGGTCTGGCCAGTCCGACCACACACCAAAGCCAGGAGAGCGACTGTCCAGCTTTCCATTGGGTTTCCTCTTGAAGCCCAGGAAGCTAGAGTCCGAACCATTCGCTAGGGGGACCTTCCGTCTTTTTAGGTCCAAGAAAAGAGAAGAACGAGCAAGCCTTCTCACATACTGGTCATCACTGTTCAGCATATTCAACAGATGGGAGACACGCGAAGCAATATAAACCCATTCAAAATTGGGGACCCCCAGACCACCCTCACCTTTACTGTGGAATATAATGTCACGTGTTGTGTGTGTGTTTAGGCCAGTCCATTGTCTCACTAACTGTACAGTTTTGTCAGTCAACTCACGTAGTGACTTTCGTGGAACATGTACATTGGAGAATAGGTGTTGTACTTTGGCTAATGCAATTACTCTGACTGCCTCCAGCTTCATGATTAGTGGTAGGGGCGATGCATGGATTGAATCAAGTCTGCTGGAGTATTCAGAAATGATCTCCTCGACCTGATCTTTCCACTCACCTGCCACATTAAACTTGTGACCCAGGTATGTGTATGTCTGGTGACGCGAATAGACTGTTAGGGGTTTATTGCCAATTGTGAATGCAGGTATTGTATCTGTATTGGAGACACACACACACACACACACACACACACACACACACACACACACACACACACACACACACACACACACACACACACACACACACACACACACACACACACACACACACACACACACACACACACACACACACACACACACACACACACACCTGGCTGCCACGTCATAATGATGGCAGCGTCATGAGACACGGAATTGACAAGTTTGTTTCTTTTTCTTATCAAACTATCACGTGATCACACCTCCGAGTCCTCACACAATAATGGCTTTCAGATTCAGTTGCATTTTGGTCCCCTCCAGACAGACAGGGAGCAGGCAAGACGGAGAGACAGAGAAAGGTATGTGCCCAATATTATATACATGTTGTTATTAATCTGCTATATACAATATTCCATATGCCTATAGCAGCTTAAATTCATATTTAGAAAATGTTTCAGATTCAAACATTTCTCAGATGATGGAGTAATAAAGTATGATGGTCATGGAAGGCCTAGCTCTGGTCCATATAGCCCTGATCAGGGCCTATAGCTCTGGTCAATAGCCCTGATCAGGGCCTATAGCTCTGGTCAATAGCCCTGATCAGGGCCTATAGCTCTATTTTGAACCATTGATTTTCAAATCAAAACGATGTTGTTTAATAGCCTAATAGACAACAGTTGTTTATTTTATGTGTTCCTTCAATGAAAGCATGATAGCTATACAGTAGGTATTATATTATCCTATCATTAATATTATTCATGTGATGTCTGTTTTGTCTTCATGGTGTAATTTGGTTTGTGTGTGCACATGTAAGGAAAGGAAAGGTATATGTTTACCCAGGGTAACTGGACTAAGCTCAAGAACTTGTTTTTACAGCCAGGCCCTGCTCATATAGAACATTTGATGGTAGGGGTTCAATGCCTTGTCCAAGGGCACTTCAGCGGTGGTCATTTTATAACATGCCGGCCGGGGATATGAACTATAGCGACCTTCCGATATCAGGACCGCTCCGCAAACCGTTCGGCCACCGCTGCCCCACGTGTGTGTGGACAGAAACTTGACTTACATCCAAACTTGTGAAATACCAGCCTTTTGTGGAATTCATGTATTATGGCCTTGGGATGTAATCGTCAACTTATTGTCCTGTGTACTGTGTGGGAGACTGAGCAATTTTCACAGACTTGTGAAGATTGCAATTGGGGGGATTCAAAAAAACTAAATGCAAAAAAAAAGTTGGCTAAATACTGTTCTCTCTCAGCTATTATGGGCAGTCTGTCTATCTGGAGAAGGTGATGAACCCTATAAAGTAATTTGTGTGTGTGTGTGTGTGTGTGTGTGTGTGTGTGTGTGTGTGTGTCTGTGTGCGTGCGTGCGTGTGTGTGTGTGTGTGTGTGTGTGTGTGTGTGTGTGTGTGTGTGTGTGTGTGTGTGTGCGTGCGTGCGTGCGTGTGTGTGTGTCTGTGTGTGTGTGTGCGTGTGTGCGTGCGTGCGTGCGTGCGTGTGTGCCAGGGCTGCAAACATTGGACTGGATACTTAACTTTTATCAGGCCTGCTTTCAAATATAGGCCTAAAATACAGACGTTGATTTGATGACACAAGCAATGTTAAGACCCTTCTGTGATAATACGCATTCGTTATTTAAGTGAGCTTCTCTGTATTCTTTATTCAGATGGATCCAAAGTATAGCAGTGATGTCAGTTAATTAAAATTAAAATTGGGATAATTGATCGGGTGTCTTTTAAGGAGCCTCTTACTGGGTGCTTCCGTGATTGTAGTTAGTTGGTGACGTGTTCCAAACTGAAATAGCCCTGAACGTTACAGATCTGCAATCTGTTCTGGGTTTTTCTTTGACCATGTGGCCACTAGTAGCCTAGCTGCCTGGTAGCATGACTATATGACGATCTCTCACATACTGTTTTTGTGAATACAGACAAACTGGTTGTTTACTATGACAAATATTCCTAAAGAAACTCACTAAATTGCATGCCAATTAACCTCTCCTCTACTCTGAGCCATGAGAGACATCTGTACTCTGCCTCGCACCCACTGGACAGTGCAGTGCAAGCCTTGTAGATTTATTCTGAGATATTTGAAGCTAGTACTAGTACCAGTACTAGTACCAGTACTAGTACTAGTACCAGTACTAGTACTAGCAGTGGCGTGCACAGATAGACACTAGGGGTGCTCCTTTTGGCAATGTGCTCTTCTTAACCCATTCTGACCTGAGATCAGATTCATACGAGGTTTCCACTGGACACACACTGGTCTGATTAACCCATTCTGACCTGAGATCAGATTCTAAAAATGTCAGTCGTTCTTCGAATTTTTCAAAAATAGCAGACCTACAAGCTCGTATCGCGCCACTCGGTGGCGCGATATGAGCTTGTAGATCTGCTATTTTTCAATAGCTAAAGCATAACATGATGCCAACACCAAAATGGGTGCCCGGTCAGAATGGGTTAATTTGTAATGTGTGGACCATGGTGACATTGATCAATTCTTGATAAAAACGCTTCTACTATATTATTTAGGCCCCCACAATCTAAAGCTATGTTTCTATGTCAGTGGTTCCTCGATTTAAAAAAAATTAGCAGACCTACAAGCTCGTAGCGCGCCACTCGGTGGTGCGCTATGAGCTTGTAGATCTGCTATTTTTCAATAGCTAAAGCATACCATAATGCTAACACCAACATGGGTTCCCGCCCCAAAATGGGTTAAGGCAACCAGCCGGTTCCACGCGCTGCACAAGGTGCCCTTTTTTTTCACTTGAGCACCTGCCCCTCTAAATGTCTGTGCACACCACTGAGTATGTACTAGTGTGCCTGTGTCACTAGCACTCTAGAGGCTGGGGCCAAAAACGAGGAACACCTTTTGATGCATGCTATTCCTCTGCCCATTTTCTTAACAATATCTTCAATATGTTTCTCCCATGTTAGCTGTCCATCGAGTGTGTCACCCAGCAAAACTGCCTCTTGAACCTGTTCAATATTTGAGTCCTTAAAGGGATAGTTCAGATTTTTTGAACTTAAGTTGTATGAAATACTTAAAATAGTGGTTGCAACTGTATTAATTAATTGCCCGAGTCCCGTGGTGGGAGTTCTGCTCTGGTTTTAGTGAATATTAAGTAGTTCCACTCATTTTGTGGGGGGGGGGGGGGGGGGGGGCACGACGTAGTGATATGGACTCAAAAAACATAGTTCTGTGTGATAGAGGGGTAAAAAAAGAACGAAAGTTGCACTAATATTATTAGAAATAGGTCAACAATACAAATGACGTTAGTTTTGTGGATTAATTTACTTTTACTGCGTGGCCCCCAGTACCCCCCCCCCCCCCACCACAAAATGACCGGAACTACTTGATATTTCACCAAAACCAGAGCAGAACTCCCACCACGGGACTCGGGCAATCAATTAATACAGTTGCAACCACTATATGAATGGCAAGTATTTCATACAACTTAAGTTAAAAAAAATCTGAACTATCCCTTTAAGTGATAGGCACAGCTGACTAACCTCCTTAGTAGCATTTCTAGCAGTGAACAAACACTATACTTTTAGTGTTTTGGCTACATTCAGAACAAGACATCCAGTCAAGCAATAGTTTCAGTTCAGATTGAAGTGTGATGCATAATAAACAGTCGAATCATCTGCAGATACAGTACAACGACTCTAATCTAAAAACAAAAGGCATGTCATTTGTACATATTGTGTAAAGTAGAGGGCCAAGGCAGCTCCCCTGGGGTACACCACACTGTAAACCATTAAAAACACACACACACACACACACACACACACACACACACACACACACACACACACACACACACACACTGCATCCTATTGGATAAATAACTGTTCATCCAATAAATTGATTGACTAAACCCATATGCACATAATCTCCTTAACAATAACCCCATTCTACAACATCAAATGCTGCACTAAAGTCTATACAGCTCCAAGCATCATTTCTTTGTCAGTATAAGATAACCATTTGTCTGAGCACCAGTATATGACTATGAGTACCAGTAGGGGCACTGCTGTGCCAGAAACAGAGAGAGAAACAGAGAGAGAGAGAGAGAGAGAGAGAGAGAGGAGAGGAGAGGAGAGGAGAGGAGAGGGGGGAGGGGAGTTGCACTCCAAGGAACAGCAATGTCCGTGTTCACCTATGTGTCCGCCTATATATGTGGCCATGAGCACCAGAATGACTATTAGTACCAGTAGGGGCGCTGTTGTGCCAGAAACAGAGAGAGAGAGAGAGTGCTGCACGTGCTGCACTGTTGCCTGCTAATGAAAGAGAGAGAGAGGAGGGGGGGGGGGGGGAGGGGAGTTGCAACACTCAGTTCACACAGGTGTGATTTTTTTCATTCTGTGTAACTTTATTCCTCAATATGCAATAATACATTTGCCATTTTTCAGTATACCTTTCAAATCTATTGCAGCTTTCTTCAACTGATCTCTTTCTCACATACACGCATGCACTGCCCAGACGCCCCGATTAAGCTGTAGGTCTCCCCCCCAGAAACCTTTTAACATAGCCGATGTAAGTTCCGACGTGTGTGTGTGTGTGTGTGTGTGTGTGTGTGTGTGTGTGTGTGTGTGTGTCAAGGTCATAGCTATACAACAATCCTTTGTGTCCAAATGACAGCATGGTCTAAATGCTTATCACTCCCTCCATAGAGCGTCACAGTGCCGCCCCTGTTCAGAACAGCAAGGGCACCAGAAGAGAATTTCCCATTAATTTTTCCCATAGACTTTTCAAAAAGTATTTATTGAAATACCTTTAAGCCTCGGACAAAGCCAACAGTCAAGTTGACAAATCATGAGTGTCAAGGACACTCATGAGTGTCCCTCATGAGTGTCAAGGACTGTCTAAAGAGGACAAGAAGCGAAGACCGTAAGGGCGCCGCCATGTTGATCACATGGTGCTCCATGGAAGGACAGAAACATGCACAATGGGCTTTATGCAGCCTTGGTCTGCAACTGCGCATGTTCCTTTCCTTCCATGGAGCACCATGTGATCAACATGGCGGCGCCCTTACGGTCTTCGCTTCTTGTCCTCTTTAGACAGTCCTTGATGAGTGTGAAATGGCTTGTCTCCACAATATACAATAACAATACACAGTAACAATGTTTCAGGTTGAATATCTGATTTGAAGTAAAGCAAGGTCATCTCCGCACACTGTAGGCTATTCAATTCTCTCTCATGCTTGACTCAACAACACTTCACCCATGAAAGGTCACCATCCGGTTTCCGATTTGATAATTTATGAGAAAATAACAAACCGTTACTTATCATACTAAAATAGTTTTTCAGGTGGGTGTATTTCACCAAAAGAACATGTATACTAGTCCAAACCTGTTCATGAGGGATATGACCCAATCCCTACCTCCCCCCCCCCCCCTCCCTCTCTGTGAGAGAAAGAGAGAGAGAGAGAGAGAGAGAGAGAGAGAGAGAGAGAGAGAGAGAGAGAGAGAGAGAGAGAGAGAGAGAGAGAGAGAGAGAGAGAGACATTTCATCCTCAAATTATATCCTCAAATTTTTAGGACACACTATTACTTAGATAAAAGTCTAAGTGACTCATATACAGCTCATGATTTCACCTCTTGATTAATTGATTGATTTATCAGTTTGCAGAATTACACTACATTTCAAGTACAACTCAATACAACAACTGTTAACTGTGAGTGGATGACACCATAAAGCATTACACTTGTTTACAATAGGGCCCACCATTTTCAATTCATCAAAACAATTAGAGACGTACGAATATACACAACTATATAAGTACAAGCCCCTAGCAAAAGTAGCCTGTCATAGAATGTGGAATAAAAATGTAAATCAATGTATGTCCACAATGTATAAAGTAAAGTACAGTAAACTACACCTTCCCTCAGAGGGAATCAAACAGGCCTATGTAATTTAACAGGCAGCAGGCCTGTTCTGCAAAAGAATCTCTCATCCATCATGTAGACAAACATTACCCTCTAGTGGCCAACCATAGCAACTGCCAAAATTGAAATAAAATGGACTATAGGCTATAAGTTATGGTTAAACTTATACATGGTCGAGGTAGTCTATAAAATATGACAACATATATCATTGTGGGTGTCATAATTAGCACACTCGCCTTTTATTTTATCCTATGTTCCTTTGTGACTCAATGCCTCGCACACACAAAGTCTATAGTGTGAGGAGTCTCAAATTCCTGTGCAGTTTGTTCACATTGCAGCAAATTAATCATTGGTGCAAAGTTCAAATTGCAACCTCTGACTCCCTAATTGCTTGATTTAAAATAAAAATAGGAATATTTTCACTCTTCATAAGCTATAAGATCACCCCAGGTATTCAGTTTGAATTAATTGCAGAATATGTGTGTGCTTTTTAAAGGAACACTGTGGAACTACAGCAGCTGTGGAACTACAGCAGAAGAATGAGGATTCTGGTTCTGATCTTGGTGCTCCATGCGGTTGTGATAAGAGGTAAGATAGTCATAATTGTGTTGTCGTCACACAGTCACATGCACAACCAATTTAGTTATGCTCTGATAAACGTTTTACAAGTTTTGGTTTTAACTATCTCACAATTCATCATGAAATGTTTTTGGAATATATGAATAGAATAAATTAAATAATTTAAAGATATTTGCTTACAGAAGGCTATGTCTTTGCTTTAAACAGGAAGGCTCATCAACTACGACAATGATGACGCCATCATAGCTGAACCTGGAACCAGTGCTGTAATTGGCTGTACTTTCATTTATCCGGCTGAAAGTCCGGATGTCCAACCCACGTCTGTAATACTGATGAGGTGTGACTCTAAACCTGTATGTGGGGTGGATGACATCATCTTCGATTCCGAGGATGCCAATGCCGCTAAGGGCCAGTTCACGCTCTTGCAGCCAGATCTCAGCAAACATAACTGCAGCGTCCGCATCGATGACCTCAGCTTCTCCATGTCTGGATCCTATCAAATTGGGGTTAACGGTCTATGGAAGGGACGCCCTCATCAATTAAGGACTGCAATTAAAAAGCCCATCAAAGTCACAGGTATATGAACTATTGTTAGTTTTATAGTCTGTAGCCTGTATACTGTACACTGCACTTGTGAAACTTTGCTTGTTTGCCCTCAGATGGAAGATGGAAGATGGAAAAGATGGAATTTCTGACAGTCATGCTCGTCATTGCGTTTCTGGCTGGTGTTGTGGCTCTGACTGCAAGATTTCTTTGTATCAGGTGCAGTGTTACAATCTCTCTATATCATGTTTAATTATTTAATTGAAACATTAAACAATATTCCATAATCATTTAACTAAACAATAATTGTTGACATGCTTCTCTCTCTCTCTCTCTCTCTCAAGATGTCTACCCAGATGCAGAAAGAGCTACAGAGGACTGAGAGACCAGGCAGAGGCCACAGAGATGGTGATTGCGAATGCAGTGAGCACTTACTATGAGACCTAGCAGACCATGTCTGTCTGTGTGTCCGTGTGTGTGTCACCCCCTTTGTGCCCATATATGGAGCTGAGTGATTTGTTTGTGATTGATGCAACACACTCCATATTTGGACGTATAGCTGCTTTGGGGACTCCTTATATGGTTATGGCTAAGTTAAAAACTTAACTTAAAAAAATTACTTAAAAATAAATCTTAAAAAAACCCAACTATGTACGAGCTGCGTTCGCTTCCCGCGTTTGCACGTCTTACTGGTTCCTCAAGATCAGCAGGTAGACTAGTAACGAGAGCATAGTCTATGCTTCCACTGAACATGTGTTTGTTAAAAGAAAGGGTTTCATCACTGACCTATACTCATATCTATTCCACATTGTTCAAAATGTTCACAGACAGGAGGACGACAAGTAGACTGTTTCGATGGGCAGATCTTCCAGGACGAATTAGGTAAGGGCATTCAGCACAGCAAGTGCAACAGACACACATTATGGTTAATGGTAAACATGCAGCCAAACAGCATCAACAGGTGCTATCTGTTACTATGTAAGAAAGTTCTTACTAGACGGGGCCCTCCAATGTGTGAGCCTGTGAGGCCTTTTGGGCTTTATTTTTTGTTTTTAAACATGTACTATAGTACTCATCACATCTCATTGTGAGCTCCAATTAAATAATATCTCCTAACATGTTTGTTGTTCTCATTCTGTGCGTCCTGTTAGCGGCCCTGCTCCAGACCTCCATGATGTGCCCTCCCTCTGCACAGGTAGAGCTGCCTCCTCCTCCTCCCCCTTCAACCACATCTGTTGAAGTTGGTGGTTTCGATGGGCATGAGCAGACCTTCCAGGAAGGAGGAGGTAAGGCAGTTGTTGGCAGTTCCTGGAACCCTGGCAGTGACCTCTGAGGAGAATGTGCAAAGCAAAGCCCAGCTTCCCATCTACCAAATCATTTTAGAGATCTCTGTCTGTCTGTCTGTCTGTCTGTCTGTCTGTCTGTCTGTCATACGGTACCACCCCCCCACACTCCCGCTGGCATTGACCATTACCATTACGTTATGGAGGGCAAATCAAATCCCTTTCCCCCCTCAATTTAACTAATTTAACGCTGTTTATTTATCCCCCGTTGCCAATCATTTTCAATTGAGTGCTATAGCGCCACCCTTTGGACAACCAATGGCCGTGGGCTTCACGTCCTCGCCGTTTGGCATAACCCTCTCTGCCATATTACCAAGTTTCGTGAAAACCGACTGCACGGTTAAGTCTCTCTCTCTCTCTCTCTCTCTCTCTCTCTCTCTCTCTCTCTCTCTCTCTCTCTCTCTCTCTCTCTCTCTCTCTCTCTCTCTCTCTCTCTCTCAGGGGACTTGGTCGTGCTAGAGGATGCCAACTATAACCCACTGCTGCCACAGGAGATCCTGAATGTACCTGCTGAGATGCTCCAAGTTCAGGATGGAAAGATTCTTGGCGAAGGTGGGCTTTAAGACCTGAGGCCGATTCTAAAGAAATGTCTTCTAAATCCTTAAAGGACCACTTCACCACTTTTCAACCCATCTTCATATAATTGGTCCTCACTAATGTTCATGATAAAATACCAAAACTAAATTCTACTCAGTCTGTGTCTCATAGGAGGGCTGTGGGCAGTTCAGAAACCCGGCGTCCACCAGTGATATCATTGACGATGCGGCTTCCATTTTCACATTGCACCTTTTCAGGAATAGAAAACCTGCGGTTTCTATTAACTTGGATTACTGTAGAATACAGTTTGGATTACTGTAGACTACGTGTCTCCTCTGAATGGAATAGTGCAGGGAAGGAATACACAGCTGTACGTATTCACCTCTGTCTGTGGTGGCAAAAAGTACGCAATTGTTTTACTTAAGTAAAAGTACCAATACTGCAATTTAGAACTGACTTTGTTACAAGTAAAAGTACGGAATTGAAAATGTACTTGTGCTATCTGTTACTATGTAAGAAAGTTCTTACGGGGCCCTCCAATGTGTGAGCCTGTGAGGCCTTTTGGGCTTTATTTTTTGTTTTTAAACATGTACTATAGTACTCATCACATCTCATTGTGAGCTCCAATTAAATAATATCTCCTAACATGTTTGTTGTTCTCATTCTGTGCGTCCTGTTAGCGGCCCTGCTCCAGACCTCCATGATGTGCCCTCCCTCTGCACAGGTAGAGCTGCCTCCTCCTCCTCCCCCTTCAACCACATCTGTTGAAGTTGGTGGTTTCGATGGGCATGAGCAGACCTTCCAGGAAGGAGGAGGTAAGGCAGTTGTTGGCAGTTCCTGGAACCCTGGCAGTGACCTCTGAGGAGAATGTGCAAAGCAAAGCCCAGCTTCCCATCTACCAAATCATTTTAGAGATCTCTGTCTGTCTGTCTGTCTGTCTGTCTGTCTGTCTGTCATACGGTACCACCCCCCCACACTCCCGCTGGCATTGACCATTACCATTACGTTATGGAGGGCAAATCAAATCCCTTTCCCCCCTCAATTTAACTAATTTAACGCTGTTTATTTATCCCCCGTTGCCAATCATTTTCAATTGAGTGCTATAGCGCCACCCTTTGGACAACCAATGGCCGTGGGCTTCACGTCCTCGCCGTTTGGCATAACCCTCTCTGCCATATTACCAAGTTTCGTGAAAACCGACTGCACGGTTAAGTCTCTCTCTCTCTCTCTCTCTCTCTCTCTCTCTCTCTCTCTCTCAGGGGACTTGGTCGTGCTAGAGGATGCCAACTATAACCCACTGCTGCCACAGGAGATCCTGAATGTACCTGCTGAGATGCTCCAAGTTCAGGATGGAAAGATTCTTGGCGAAGGTGGGCTTTAAGACCTGAGGCCGATTCTAAAGAAATGTCTTCTAAATCCTTAAAGGACCACTTCACCACTTTTCAACCCATCTTCATATAATTGGTCCTCACTAATGTTCATGATAAAATACCAAAACTAAATTCTACTCAGTCTGTGTCTCATAGGAGGGCTGTGGGCAGTTCAGAAACCCGGCGTCCACCAGTGATATCATTGACGATGCGGCTTCCATTTTCACATTGCACCTTTTCAGGAATAGAAAACCTGCGGTTTCTATTAATTTGGATTACTGTAGAATACAGTTTGGATTACTGTAGACTACGTGTCTCCTCTGAATGGAATAGTGCAGGGAAGGAATACACAGCTGTACGTATTCACCTCTGTCTGTCTGTGTCTGTCTCTCTCTCTCAGATGCACGCAGAGGCATGGTGTCCGATGCTTTGCTGTATGTAAAGGAAACCAACTCTGAACCTCGTCTGGCCATCCCACCGCTGCCACGGAAAAGCCTGACCGAGCGCACTGACCTGCTGGAGGTCATCCCCGCTGAGCTGCTCCGAGTTCAGGACAAGATTAAGACCTACGAACTCCATTCGACTGCGATAGGGAATTCAGCACAGCAAGTGCAACAGACACAATGTGTTAATGGTAAACATGCACATCCAAACAGCATAAACAGGTGCTATCTATTCTAGTGAAAATTCTTAGGGGGCCCTCCAATGTGTGAACCTGTGAGGCCTTTCTTTTTGGTTTTTAAACATGCACTACTCAGCACATCTCCAATTAAATAATATCTCCTAACATGTTATTATTCTGTGCGTCCTGTTAGCGGCCCTGCTCCAGACCTCCACACAGGGAAAGCTGACACCTGCTCCCCTGCTACCCCCCCGGCCCTTACCTCGGCTCAAGACCCTCCCACCGCTGCCACGGAAAAGCCTGACCGAGCGCACTGACCTGCTGGAGGTCATCCCCGCTGAGCTGCTCCGAGTTCAGGACAAGATTAAGACCTACGAACTCCATTCGACTGCGATAGGGAATTCAGCACAGCAAGTGCAACAGACACAATGTGTTAATGGTAAACATGCACATCCAAACAGCATAAACAGGTGCTATCTATTCTAGTGAAAATTCTTAGGGGGCCCTCCAATGTGTGAACCTGTGAGGCTTTTCTTTTTGGTTTTTAAACATGCACTACTCAGCACATCTCCAATTAAATAATATCTCCTAACATGTTATTATTCTGTGCGTCCTGTTAGCGGCCCTGCTCCAGACCTCCACACAGGGAAAGCTGACACCTGCTCCCCTGCTACCCCCCCGGCCCTTACCTCGGCTCAAGATCCTCCCACCGCTGCCACGGAAAAGCCTGACCGTGCGTGCTGACCTGATGGCGGAGGTCAAAGACGTGATCATCCCCGCTGAGCTGCTCAGAGTTGAGGTTGACAAGATTCTTGGCAAAGGTGGGCTTTAAGACCTATAAGGTTGATTCTAAAAAACTGTTTTCTGAAAAAATTATATAGTTTCTATATCAGTGGCGTTAATTTGTTAATGTATTCATTGACATAACCCATTCTGGACAGGAACCCCTTTTGGTGTTTGAAGCATTACGTTATGCTTTTGCTATTGAAAAATTGCAGATCTACAAGCTCAAATCGTGAAAATGTGGCACAAATCTTTGAATGTATGCTTTCACAGAGAAGGCGTCCAACTAAAATCTTTGCTTCTGGGGGGGGGGGGGGGGGGTCCCTGGACTACATATTTTCAGATGGGGGTCGGCAGCCAATTACATATATTTTTGGGGGTCCTTGACATGAAAATGTTTAACGACTCACATAGAAACATGAGTTTTTCAGAAAACTGTCGGGATTCATTTTTTTTTACATTTTGTATAATCGTCATCAGGTCTAATAGCAACAAGCTAAATTAACTGTACTGCATTGTTTGGTGTAGCTGTAGACTTTCCTTGCAGTGTATCTCACACCACACTTGTTGTGTTCATACAGGTGCCTTTGGGACGGTCTGCCATGGATACCTGACAGACAGCAGTAGTCAAGAGATCCACCACTGCGCTGTGAAATCACTGAACAGTCCCTGTACGTGACTATACCTGCTTACAAGTCACCGTAGCACAAGTTTTTAAACATGCACTACTCAGCACATCTCCAATTAAATAATATCTCCTAACATGTTATTATTCTGTGCGTCCTGTTAGCGGCCCTGCTCCAGACCTCCACACAGGGAAAGCTGACACCTGCTCCCCTGCTACCCCCCCGGCCCTTACCTCGGCTCAAGATCCTCCCACCGCTGCCACGGAAAAGCCTGACCGTGCGTGCTGACCTGATGGCGGAGGTCAAAGACGTGATCATCCCCGCTGAGCTGCTCAGAGTTGAGGTTGACAAGATTCTTGGCAAAGGTGGGCTTTAAGACCTATAAGGTTGATTCTAAAAAACTGTTTTCTGAAAAAATTATATAGTTTCTATATCAGTGGCGTTAATTTGTTAATGTATTCATTGACATAACCCATTCTGGACAGGAACCCCTTTTGGTGTTTGAAGCATTACGTTATGCTTTTGCTATTGAAAAATTGCAGATCTACAAGCTCAAATCGTGAAAATGTGGCACAAATCTTTGAATGTATGCTTTCACAGAGAAGGCGTCTAACTAAAATCTTTGCTTCTGGGGGGGGGGGGGGGGGTCCCTGGACTACATATTTTCAGATGGGGGTCGGCAGCCAATTACATATATTTTTGGGGGTCCTTGACATGAAAATGTTTAACGACTCACATAGAAACATGAGTTTTTCAGAAAACTGTCGGGATTCATTTTTTTTTACATTTTGTATAATCGTCATCAGGTCTAATAGCAACAAGCTAAATTAACTGTACTGCATTGTTTGGTGTAGCTGTAGACTTTCCTTGCAGTGTATCTCACACCACACTTGTTGTGTTCATACAGGTGCCTTTGGGACGGTCTGCCATGGATACCTGACAGACAGCAGTAGTCAAGAGATCCACCACTGCGCTGTGAAATCACTGAACAGTCCCTGTACGTGACTATACCTGCTTACAAGTCACCGTAGCACAAGTTAACCCATGTTGGTGTTTTAAGCATGATGTTACACTTTAGCTATTGAAAAAATTGCAGATCTACAAGCTCATAGCACGGCACTCGGTGACGTTCTTTTTTTTTTTGCAAGTACATTTTCAATTCCGTACTTTTACTTGTAACAAAGTCAGTTCTAAATTGCAGTATTGGTACTTTTACTTAAGTAAAACAATTGCGTACTTTTTGCCACCACTGTTTCTCTCCCCCCCCCCCCCTCAGACATCACAGAGCAGGTGGTGGATCAACTCCTCAAAGAAGCCATCATCATGAAAAGCTTCCGTCACGCCAACGTTCTGCGTCTGCTGGGCGTCATGCTGCCAGAGGGAGGCTTCCCCCGGGTGGTGCTTCCCTTCATGAAGCACGGAGACCTCCTGACCTTCATCCGCTCTAAGAAGAACGTGAGTCTCTGAGTCGCCATTATTACTATGCAGGGACGAACTATAAATGCGCCACGTCTCTGTCTGTCTGTCTGTCTGTCCGTCCGTCCGTCCGTCTGTCTGCGGTTGTAATGCACGTACTGTAACTCGAGAACCCTTTGCCCCACCGACTTCACATTCGACACACGCGTTCAACCCCCACGCAGGGAGTGCAGTGCCCGGTATCAAGTCGGTCGGACCCACGGTTCTCCAGAACCACCCCAAAAGGCTCTGGTCATGCTCTGCCAGTGGGCCTAATCAGGCTATGTCCCGTTCACATGTGCAATTTCCAGCCTCTGCCTCAGCCCATTGATTGCCATGGCAACCCCACACCTGCAAATTGATTACTTAACCAGTCCACTTTTCACAGTCAGTTTGCACTAGTATTCACACACAGGCAGACAGACAGATACAGAGATCTTCATGTGGGACACAGACAGATAGTTAAAACGGGTGCTATGACAAGTTGACAACAGGTATTATTAGGTTCCCAAGTTGCTCTCAAGTAGGCCGGTGGCCGACGGGCACGTACAGGTCTAGTAGACATCAAAGGGGGCTTCAGCCCCTGCCCTTTTATTACCCGTCTGTAAAACAACTGCCCTTTCCAGACCACGAATGCAGCATTCACTATGGTGAAAGAAATGCAAATGACCTCCTCTCCTTTCCATGCCATACCGGAAGGCAGCATTCAAGAGAATAGTTTTTTTCCCCGAAGTCTCCTGAACTTGAAACGTAGCATTTTGCATTGAACTAATTTGTTTTTTCTAAATCCATGTCGTACACACCACATCTCCAGTAGATAAAGAGTGCAGTGTTGCGCCTCGACAATAGCTGATCTACAAGCTGCGCAACGCATTGTGAGCTTGTAGATCTGCTTCTTCCGCTATTTTTGTCCAAAAGTGCCATCTCTGTTACTATGCAACTTATCTTGAACATGTCACCTGTTTGACCGCATTCAGAATGAGTCAGCATAATGTTCCAAGTATCATGTGGTTATTTCCAACAACAATGCAGTTTCACTCGCATAACAAAGTCATTCAGTCACCTACCAAGAAAATATATCACTGAATACTGCAACAAACAAACAGGCTAACATCGAGACCTAGTGGCTACACTTGTCCAAGGTGACACATAGCACTTCCTCCGCCCTCAGTTGCCCGCAGGTCTTACTAAAAAGGTGACTTATTAAAAATAAGGGGAGGCGAGACAGAGACAGAGACAGAGAGTCCTGCCCTATGCGGGAGCTAACTATTTCCGTAGACAACGCTCTGGCAACGTCTGTCCCAACAGTCAGGAAACCTTGGTGTTGTCCTGGACAGTCAGCTCTCGTTCAAAACTCACATCACAGCTGTCACTCGATCCTGTAGGTTCACACTCTATAACATACGACGAATCAGACCGTTCCTCACCCAGGAGTCAGCCCAGCTCCTAATCCAGACAACAGTCTTGTCAAAACTCGACTATTGTAACTCCCTCCTTACTGGCCTACCGGCATGTGCACTTAAGCCTCTCCATCTGATCAAAAATGCCGCAGCTCGCTTGGTCTTGAACCAGCCAAAATTCTCACATGTCTCCCCCCTGCTCCGCTCCCTCCACCGGCTCCCGGTCGCTGCCCCCACAGAATACAAAACTGGCATTCAAAGCAACCAAAGGTATGGCTCCCCCATATCTTGCAAGTATGATTGAACCCTACAAACCCTCCCGCGCACTCAGATCAGATAAAGCAGGGAAGCTGGAAGTACCCTCACTAAAAACACCGGGACAACGCTCCACACGTCCCAAACTCTTCTCCCTTCTGGCTCCAAAACTGTGGAATGCACTTCCCGTTGCAGTCAGAACTGCAGCATCACTCCCAATCGTCCACCGTAGTCTGAAAACCCACCTTTTCAGACTCCATCATGGCCCATAGCACTTACCCCACCCCCTTAGATAGCATTTGATACAGACTTATAGCATGTTATGTAGACAGCACTATAATTGCATTGTATGTAGTCATAGCACGTCATAGTACATATGTATAGCATAGTAGCCTATAGTATAGTATCCCATGCTTTATTGTTCTTGCTTAATGTAAGTCGCTCTGCTAAATGTCTAAATTGTAAATTGTAGAGAGATTTTGTCCTTAAATTTCATCCTCAAATTTTGAGGATGCAACATCTGAAAGTGTTAGTTAGATAAAAGTCTAAGTGACTCAATACATTTCATTGTGCAAACAAATCTCTCTGGTCTGTTATGTAGGTTTACATTACCCTCTAATGGCCAACCATAACAGTGGCCAAAATAATGTCAGCAGTCTCAGATTCCTGTGCAGTTTGTTCACATTGCAACAAAAAGTTCAAATTGCACCTCCGATCTCCTAATTGCTTGATTTAATAGCAGAGAGAGAGAGAGAGAGAGAGAGAGAGAGAGAGAGAGAGAGAGAGAGCAATTGAGTTAATACAACATCCACACAGAGGGGGATAGAAACTCTAAAATGTGACTCATTGTGTATATGTGAAAATGAAACTAGTAAATCAACTAATCAAATGATTCCCGAGCGCGGCACGGCTGCAGCTCACCGCTCCTTGGCTGCGGCTCACCGCTCCAAGAGAGATGGGTCAAATGCGGAGAACAAATTTCACTGCGGTAACGTGTGTGACAAATCGTACGACTTTGACTTTGGTTTCACGTTTCTTCCACAGCAACTAATGTCAAAGGACTTGATTCTCTTTGGGCTAGAGGTTGCCAAGGGGATGGAATATTTGGCCGAGAGGAAGTTTGTCCATAGAGACCTTGCAGCGCGTAACTGCATGTGAGTTATATTTCCACTCTCACTCCAGAGGGCCACTATATTTCCACACTCACTCCAGAGGGTCACTATAGTTCCACACTCACTCCAGAGGGCCACTATATTTCCACACTCACTCCAGAGGGCCACTATATTTCCACACTCACTCCAGAGGGCCACTATAGTTCCACACTCACTCCAGAGGGCCACTATATTTCCACACTCACTCCAGAGGGCCACTATATTTCCACACTCACTCCAGAGGGCCACTATAGTTCCACACTCACTCCAGAGGGCCACTATATTTCCACACTCACTCCAGAGGGCCACTATATTTCCACACTCACTCCAGAGGGCCACTATATTTCCACACTCACTCCAGAGGGCCACTATATTTCCACACTCACTCCAGAGGGCCACATGGATTATATTGTCGTAGCAAAAATACAAGCTCAAAAGGTGTCGCACTGCGATACGCTTTGAGCTTGTAGATCAGCAATGTTTTGCCATTATTTCAATTATTTTGCTATTATTTAATTGGAATCCTGAAAAGTAACCTTTTTTATTTCCTTTCAAATGCATTTAGTTATAGTTAAGTTAACTTTTTATTAACACAAATTAAACACAAATACATTGGACATAAAAAAGACATTAACATTTTAATTAAAGTAATTAAAGCGGGTCATGCTTGGAAAATCAGTATTCCGATAATAACTTGCGGGCCGCATTAAGTGATGGTGGGGGCCGCCAGTTGCCCATGTATATGCTAAATGACTGAATTCAGAATTGTAACTTGTACGACAGGTGAGTGAGTTGATATGGTGGTTGACTTTGGGTGACATGCATGGATGTTGCAGGCTGGACGAGAACCTCACAGTGAAGGTTGCAGACTTTGGCATGGCGAGAGACGTCGTCAACAAGGAGTACTACAGAGCTGGAGACCCTGGTACTACCAGGTTACCGGTCAGGTGGACGGCTCTCGAGAGCCTGGACACATGCACGTTCACCTCCAAGTCCGATGTGGTAGGTCCCTATGACAGTGGTTCCCAAACGTATTCATGTCAAGGACCCCCAAATTGACACTAATCAGACTGTGGACCCCCATTTGAAAAGATATGCCAGGGACCCCCGATAAGAGAAGATTTTTACGGCTCTAGCAGAGATTAATTTCGTTTAATTTCAAGGACCCCCAGTTTGACATGCATTAGTCTACGGACCCCCATTTGATGGCATTTCTATCTCGGGGAACCCAATTCATATTGTAAAATCAATGTTAATTTAACTCTGAGAATGTACAAAATGGAACTCCTCCAAGGACCCCTGGGGGTCCCACTTTGGGAACCACTGCCCTACAGTATGTTGAACCTAGTCACCAGAGGTGATCGCCCGGGCACCTAGATGGTATGCTCTGTCGGTGCAACATCTGTGCCTTTGTTTAAGTCACTTTTAAAAACGCACCTTTACACAGAGTGTTTTTTTACCCTTTCTATAGGTGATTGTACATATCCAACTGCTGCTATTTGTCTTCTTTTCCTTTTGTTTTTCTCGTTTTCAAATTGCGACTTGCTATATATTTTTTTAAACCTTGTACTGTACAGCACTTTGGAACCTTGTTTTCAAAGGTGCTATATATAAATAAAGTTCAAGTGATATTTTTTGGTTAAAACAAAAAAGTATTTTACGTTTAGGTTAAATTACTAATATTCTGACAGTAATCATTGCTATAGTGTTTGTTCAGTAACTGAGGTCTCCCTGTCTCTCCAGCTCTTTAATCAACAGTAAATACATTTTCAGGAATAGGGATGACAACATTTCAGCCAATCAGGCTATTTATGAGCTTAATTTTTCATAGTGTTCCAGTTCCAATTTTGTCTGCTCATTTATTTTTTTATCATCACTTACAAATACAATTCCACTTGTTTAATCTGTATACTGACTGCGTTCTCTATGATTGTATACAATTGGTATCCCAGTTTCAGTTTAGGTTTCAGTTTAATAAAAAGCTGGAGAGACATGAAGACTTCTGTTTACTGCAACAAACACTATATAGCAATGAGTACTATCACAATATGGAGCTTTTTAACACTTATTTTAACTAAAGAAAATCACTTCCTTTAAGCTTTCGACATAGTAGTTATAGAAGATAGTTCTCTTGAAGTGTTGATGTTTCTATGTCAGTCGTTGTCAAACATGTCAAACATTTTTATGTCCAGGACCCCCAAACATAATGTAATTGGCTGCCGACCCCCGTCTGAAAATATGTTGCTCCAGGGACCCCTCCAGAAGCAAAGATTTGAGTTAAAAACGCGTGCTCTGAAATATTCAAAGATTTGCGACACATTTTCAAGATGTTTAAAAAAAATAAAAAATATACAAGCTCGTAGATCTGCTTGTAGAGCTTGTAGATCTGCTATTTTTCAATAGCTAAAGTATATACCGTAATGCTTAAAAAGCCAAAAAGGGGTTCCTTACCGTCCATGTGGTCAAATAATGCGTTAACCAAACACGTCCTGTATTTAACTGATATAGCCTACTGCTGTTAACGGAACTTGACGCCCATCACAGTGGTCGTTTGGGGTGCTGATGTGGGAGCTGCTGGCCAGAGGTGCGAGGCCCTATCAGGATGTGGCGACCTGTGACATGACCCGTTTGACCGGTATGCTGCTGAGGGGGCTTCGCCTTGAGAAGCCCGAGTGCTGCCCATATGATCTGTAAGACCACACATACTTTTACCTGTCTGTAAAACAACTGCCCTTTCCAGACCACGAATGCAGCATTTACTACATGGTGAAAGAAATGCAAATGCCCTCCTCTCCTTTCCATGCCATGCCGGAATTAAGGAAGGATAATTGCTTTTTCTCCTGAACGTGAACACAGTATTTTGCATTGAACCAATTTGTTTAGAAATCCATGTCGTTACACACGGCATCTCCACTAACTAAAGAGTGCTGGGTTGTGCCCCGGAAATAGCTGATCTACCAGCTCTCAACGTGAGCTTGTAGCTTTAGATCAGCTATTTTCGCTAGAAGGCTTTCTTACCTTTCTTTGTAGTCGTTACGTCTCCACCAAAGAGGTCCAGGTGTTTTTTTTGTGCAAAAACTCCTATTGGCTATTTCCCCTACCATAAGCCCTCAATGAATTGCATTGAATGGGAATTGAATGGGGCTATGGGGTGTTGTGCTAATTCGCTTATTTCCATCTAAATAAGTAGTAAAGTGTGCCGCTTGGGATATTATTTACATTATGAAGAGAGGATATATACAAAAGATTTGAGCGATGAAAATAAGAAAATTAGCACAACACCCCATAGCCCCATTCAAATCCCATTCAATCCAATGCAATTTAGGGCTTATGGTAGGGGAAATAGCCAATAGGATCTGCCAAAATCTCCCGGAGGGGGCGTTAACATATGTGTCACGTGGTAGCGGCCGCCATGTTGGCAGGCATTTCTGCTTTGTTTACATTCAGAGACCATCCGTGTGCGTTCTAATTTTAAAACACCAGAGGGAGTTCAACGCTCGTTCCTGGCGACAACACAGTGAGCAAACACCAGGATGGAAAGAAAAAACGTTGGCCTCTACATACCTTGCTTACAAGGACAAGCTTAACTTTGAGGAAAAGGAGCGTTACCTGAA
Organism: Protomyctophum bolini; assembly: GCF_963924005.1. NCBI lineage: Eukaryota > Metazoa > Chordata > Actinopteri > Myctophiformes > Myctophidae > Protomyctophum > Protomyctophum bolini. The sequence goes on along the minus strand of NC_137867.1, from coordinate 45,758,698 downwards.
CAAAATCAAGGATATTGACGGTCTCGACCCCTATGAACACACTGACTGAACAGAGAATTCGATCTTCTATCACCACTAATGCGACTACATTTAATGCTTGTCCTTGTAAGGTATGTCGAGGCCGACACTGTGTTGTCGCCAGGAACGAGCGTTGAACTCCCTCTGGTGTTTTAAAATTAGAACGCACACGGATGGTCGCTGAATGTAAACAAAGCAGAAATGCCTGCCAACATGGCGGCCGCTACCACGTGACACATATGTTAACGCCCCCTCCGGGAGATTTTGGCAGACCCTATAAGGAGATTTTGCACAAAATAACACCTGGACCTCTTTGTTGGGAACGTAACAACTACAAATAAAGGTAAGAAAGCCTTTTAGTATGGAATTCTCCTTTAACAGGATTTAAGCCCCTGCCCTGTACCACTGACTGACTGCAGCACCATCGTTGCTGTCGGGGAGGAAACCTTGTATGAAAACTATTCAAGCAAACACTATGACTAAAACTAAACTAAACATTTGCTGTCAAAATCAAGCCTAACTCACAATCACTCACTCACTATCACTCCCTGTTTCCACCATGCAGGTACATGGTCATGTACCCGTGCTGGCACCCAGTGCCAGAGAAAAGGCCTGACTTCCACAGTCTGGTGGAGGATCTGCAGAAGTTCCTGGAGTCCTACCTGAAAAAGGAGCACTAAATCAGCCTGCATGAGCAGCTGTGTCACTTCACCTGTTTTGTAATCTTTAATAATTTCATGTTCAGCTCAATATTCCTCAAAAAGATGAATATCCATCTTGGAACTTAAAGGACCACTTCACCACTTTTCAACCTATCTTCATATAATAGGTCCTCACTAATAATCATAATAAAATGGGACAATTTTTTTCTACTCAGTCTGTGTCTCATAGGAGGGCTGTGGGGAGTTCAAAAACCCGTCCACCAGTCACATCATCGATGGGGAATACAAGCTAATAGAAACTGCAGACTTTCTAGTCCTGAAAAGTTGCAATACGAAAATGGAAGCCATCGTTCTCACGATAATACAAATCTAAACATTCTTGTAAAGCCCTCCTATGAGAAACAGACTGAGTAGAAATAAATTGTGCCATTTTATCATGATTATTAGTGAGGACCTATTATATGAAGATAAGTTGAAAAGTGGTGAAGTACGTGGTCCTTTAAGTGATGCTCAAGGTTTTATTTATTCCATTTTATATTTCAAGGTCCCAAGGTCTGCATCTACCCTGTAAAATCCTCAGTGTTAATTCAACTCTGGGAGTGTACAAATGGAACCAAATGAGGGTCCACTTGTGCACTCTCAGAGTTATAGGGCCATATGGGTCCATTTGGCTTCAGTTCAAAGCACACATTACAGCGTCCACTCGATCCTGTAGGCTAACCTTCAACAACCTAGACTCTTCCTCACCCAGGAGTCAACCCAGCTCCATATCCAGACATCAGTCATATCAAAACTTGACTACTATAACTCCCTCCTCACTGGTCTACTACCGGCATGTTCACTTAAGCCTCTCCAATTGATCCAAAATGCTGAAGCTCGCCCGGTCTACAACCAGCCAAAATTCTCATGGCTCCCCCTTCTCCGCTCCCTCCATTGGCTCCCGGTCACCGCCCGCACAGAGTACAAAAGTCTGATGCTAGCCTTCAAAGCAACCAAAAGGTATGTAACCCTCCCGCTCGCTCAGATCAACCGACGCAGGGAAGCTGGAAGTACCTTCACTAAAAACGACAACACTCCACACGTCCCAATCTCTTCTCCCTTCTGGCTACAGAACTATGGAATGCACTTCCCATTGCAATCAGAACTGCAGATTCACTCCCAATCTCTCACCGTAGTCTGAACCCACCTCTTCAGACTCCATTTTAGCCCGTAGCACTTGCCCTAGCCTTGACGACCTTACAGGCGTATGCATAGCCTCAATTTATGTAATTTAGAGATAGCATTTTATGTAGACATAGCACTCTATAGTCAACTAATCAAATTATTCCCGGGCGCGGCTTGGCTGCGGCTCACCGTGTTACCTCTCACTGATCGTAGATGGCTTTTCTGATCTCTACGCCTGAAGCTTTATAAACTGACTCATTTTTTTAAATGTATTTTCACTGACTGATGAATGTCTGACTTGTTGCTGTGTAAAATTGTTCTTAATCTGAAGCATGTACAAATTCTGCTCGGTTCCAGTGAAAATCTTACTTTTTAGAGCCTATTTATTTTACAAGTGGGCATACACTGCCCACTTGTGGCGACACTACAAAAAGGGCTGCCTGCAAAAAAATTATACTGCTGTGGAAATCAATGTACCCACTTGTCCTGCTGTGTTACGAAACCTGTGTATGGATTTATGTGCAGGTTAACAGACTCTGTGAACAGTATTAATGTATAGCACTTTATTCCAACCCTGCTAAGAGCTCTGCAGGCTGTCATCTATATGGAGCCACTGGCACTCTAGCCTGTAAGCAGTGTTGTTTTCGTTGACTAAAACTAAGACGAAAAATGTTCACTGACGAAAACTAAATGGAAACTACATGAAAACTAAGCAATGATGACTAAAACTGAGACTAAATATACTGACAAAAAGTCACAAAAAAAGTGACTAGTGGACAAGAGATCCACCAAGTCATTTTACAATTAGTTGCATGTAGTAAAATTACGCCATTATTAAAACGCCATCAAGGCCCGCTAAAATACATCTTAGGCGACTAAATTAACTGCAGATTTCGTCGACTAAAATCTTTTGACATTTAATCGACTAAAACTAGACTAACACTAACACATTCAGGTGACTAAAATATGACTGAATTTGCTGCCAAAAACACTGCCTGTATATACAGAGATAAGGCTGATGCCTTTATGTCCACTTTGTTTATTTATGCTTTGAATATTTTGTTTACTTTTAGGTTAAGCCAAATTTATATTTTGTAGTGTCATGAGCCGAACATAGCCAATAATCTATAAACTCACAGGCTTGTAGATCGGTTATTTTCAGCCAGTGACACTTCTGTATGGCCTGAAGAAGGTCAGTAGACCGAAAGCTTGCTAAATAAATACATTGATTGTGTGCAGATCTGACTGTGCGGAGCTTCCCTTTATTTTTCTCAGTATGGCGAAGCATTACAATTTAAATGTGCGTTTTCCTCAAGTGTTCATTTAGTTTGACTATTTCTCTATTTTTGGCCAGTATTATTTTTTGATATTTTCCTATTTTCCTTTTTGCACTGTAAAAATATGTCTGGGGTTTTTTGTGGAGGAGTTTGGAGAGAAATAAAAACCCTTAAACTGTATCGTTGGACTGTTCTTGGAGCCTTGGCCGTTTGTGCATGGGGCTAAATATGGAATTTGCTGCTTTCATTTGTTTTAGGGATTTTAGCTGTTTTTGACAGGGGGGGCGGGAGCATTCGAGCATGGGGCTAAATATGGAATTTATTTTATAAAATATATATGGCGATTTATTTTTTTATTATTTACTATCGTCCTAGGAAATTACATCTGTCCACAGGATCTACTGAATGAACACTAATCTTTTACTTTCTCTAATAACAACCTAAAACATGAACCTTGGTTGAAAAAAACTAGTTGTCCTTTAAAACGGAATATATATAAAAAAAATGTTTGTAATGGGAAATCCATTTCTGATCTTGTTTAGATTTATTTTAAGAATATACAAAAAATGTATAAACTAAAAGTTTGAACTCCGCTGTCACTCAACTGAGAGGATGTCACTCACTGGGAGTGAGCCGTTCATGCTAGGGGTGTAATTAATGTTAATAATGATTAACATTTTAACAGCGATGCGATACGTATCACGAATCACAGGGTTTTGTTACTGGATGTGTGCTAGGGGTTTTTGTTTGTTGATGGTCTGTTTAATTATGACACCACATCAAAATAAATATATTTCAGAGCATGGTGTCGTTTGCATTGAGATGTGAGGGGACTTCTGTTTTGAGCGTTATGTGATACTTTAGCTATTTGAAAATAGCAGATCTACAAGCTTGTAGCGCGGCACTGTCAGAGCGAACGTTTTTAACTCTGCTTCTGGAACAACATATTTTCAGATGGGGGTTGGCGGCCAATTACATATACATTTTGGGGTCCTTGACATGAAATAGTTTGAGAACCACTGACATAGAAACAAAAAAAATTATCCTAGCTCTCACATTTATGCCTCTGTGCCATGTTGGAACCCGTGGCTATGGAACGAAAAAACACTTCCTGTCATTTGAGTAACTTTGGGGTAAAAAAATTAAAATAAAATGTTAAACCAGTTTTTCCCCCATTTAGAAATAAAATACAATCATAGACATATTACAATTCCAAAATAAAATAGACACCAGAAAGGACTACACTTCCTCTGGTGGAGATACTAGATTCTGTCTGAGGAGTGTCTTCTGCACTGACTCCACTAGAGGGTCGGCTGGGAGGTCTGGGGTTCGATCCCGATGGATTTGGTGTAAATCCCTGCGACATACTAACGTCATGTACATGGGTTGACTCTAAGGGTCGATTCATACTCCTATTTTACCGCTGTTTCGGCGCTGTAGTGCCGAAATGATTTTGGCTCGTCAGAAAGTTTCAGTAGCACCGAAGAGACGACTTTAGGGGTCAATTCATACTCCTATTTCAGAGCCGAATAAGAGTCGGTTTGGCTCTGTAGTGCTTACAATAATAATAATAATAATAATTATTATTATTATTATTATTACAATGTGACGTCTTTTGAGGTTCGGGGGGGTACCGTCCTAAAGTCGGCTCTTCGGTGCTACTGAAAATTTCTGACGAGCCGAAATCATTTCGGCACTACAGACTACTAACCCGAAAAGTAAATTGTCCATTATAAAATTATAGGTAGAATTTGAATAACCGTTCAACTGTGTCGTAAAAAAATCTCACATGAATATGACTGTTCACGGTTGTTATTTTATATTTGTGTTTAGACAGATATCTGGTGTTGTGTTTATAGACTGCCTGGAAAGGTTGAGAACCACCACAGATCAAGTGGGCATCATGGACACCTGTAGCCTGGTGAAACCACTCCCTCTGCTGGCAGAGTCAGGTTAGGACATCTGGGCACCTCGATGTAAAATTGGCTATTTTGTCCAAAATGTAAAAGAATTACATATATTTTAAGTATTAAAGTATACATGATGTGAACATGCACGGTAGGCTACATCATTATCAGACCTAATTGTATCCTTCAAATTAGTTTTTACAGTATATGCTCCAAAATAGGTTTTGTAGCAATTTGTGGAAATATTATATTAGACCTTAATTATCGAATGTTTAAGCAATGTATAATGATCATGTGTAGGCCTACTTTATTTTACTTATTAAAGACATTTATTTTCAAATATATAGTAGGCTATAGGCCTAATCTTTTAACATTTTGGACAAAATATCCAATTTCACAACGAGGTGCCCAGATATCCAAGGAAGGTGTCCACTTCACCCTATTGGTCAAGTGTCTCCTGTCAGGTGTGAGACGTGAAGAGAACCAGGGTTATTTTTTTTTAAAATATATTTTATGCAGCATCAGACAAGAGGTGGGTTTGTCTAACATTTGGCATCCAGACAGTCACATTAGTTTATATTTTGTATTCTAAAGTAAAAGAGTGGCGCCACTAGCGTTGACTCCCATAGTTCCACACATTGGAACTATCAACTCTATGGAACTATCCCATTGTCAGACATGTACAGCATATTACCCCTGGAGGTAGATTAAAGTCTTGCTTAGATCTGTCAGTGTTTTTGAGGGGCACTGGACCCTCCTATATACAGCTTTTGTCCCCACACGTCTCATATTTGCCATTGAGAATGAAAGGAGAAATTAGGTCATATGTCTGATTGTCCGACAAATATGACGTAAATTTGTGGTAACAAACATTAAATGCCATTGACAATGAACGAAGGGATGACTTGCGTCATATCTCTGCTGTCGGGAGGAAACTGCATAACTCCAAAAGGAAATGAAGGAAATGAAAAATATACATTTTTCAGGAAATAAAGAAAACCATATATTTTTAAAACAAAGCAATACAGCCTCATCAAAGTTGGTGTTGTAACTTTATGTAAATGTCAATTACTTCCATGAGAGGTGGTGGAGTTAGTTGCTTTAGCAGACATTTTGAGGGTCCAATGGAGTTAAGAGGTTTTGTCCAAAGCACATTTTACTACTTTCAATTAGTTCAATATTTTCGAAAACACACAGTCGTAAAGGGTGTTCAATATAGCACTGATTTATGCCCAAAATATTAAATTAAAAATGTTTCCCCCCCGACAGCAACGATATGTATAAGAGCAAATCGGCTAACCAATCACATATTCAGTTCAATGAAAGGAGAAATTAGGTAAATGAAAATAAAAATGATAATCATTCCTGATTCTGATTGGTCAACTCAACGATTGGCCAGACCTTTGAACGCTTCGCCGGTAAATACAGTCGATGCGAGAAGAGCAGGTGTAGTCTTGTAGCGAGAGAGGAGAGAGATGCCACGGAAAGAGAGAGAGCGATAACCAGTTATCACTACAAGTACTACCGACCGACAAAAACAACCAACTGACCAACTAACTGACCGTCCGACTCGGACCAACGACCAGTTACCCGTCCCTAACCAACCGAGCGACTGTCCATCATGGGCCAGTGCGTCTCAGGACCAAAACCCCGTCGTCCGGATCCAGTCCACGACACCCAGAGGACCAGCTGGGACTCCCTTCAGCCCTTTAATCAGGTAAATGTCATGAATATCATCATCATCCAACCTGTTTTAGTTTGATGGAGAAGTTGACATGACGCATTGTGCCCTGTACCACTGACTGACTGCAGCACCATCGTTGCTGTCGGGGAGGAAACCTTGTATGAAAACTATTCAAGCAAACACTATGACTAAAACTAAACTAAACATTTGCTGTCAAAATCAAGCCTAACTCACACTCACTCACTCACTATCACTCCCTGTTTCCACCATGCAGGTACATGGTCATGTACCCGTGCTGGCACCCAGTGCCAGAGAAAAGGCCTGACTTCCACAGTCTGGTGGAGGATCTGCAGAAGTTCCTGGAGTCCTACCTGGAAGGGGAGCACTAAATCAGCCTGCATGAGCAGCTGTGTCACTTCACCTGTTTTGTAATCTTTAATTTCATGTTCAGCTCAATATTCCTCAAAAAGCGCTCAAGACGAGATTTTTTATTTGTTTTAATCAGGGATGTTTATACACAATTGTAAGTTATGTACTTGATGTGAAAGAGATATTGCTTGGCGGGGGGGAGATGAATATCCATCTTGGAACTTAAAGGACCACTTCACCACTTTTCAACCTATCTTCATATAATAGGTCCTCACTAATAATCATAATAAAATGGGACAATTTTTTTCTACTCAGTCTGTGTCTCATAGGAGGGCTGTGGGGAGTTCAAAAACCCGTCCACCAGTCACATCATCGATGGGGAATACAAGCTAATAGAAACTGCAGACTTTCTAGTCCTGAAAAGTTGCAATACGAAAATGGAAGCCATCGTTCTCACGATAATACAAATCTAAACATTCTTGTAAAGCCCTCCTATGAGAAACAGACTGAGTAGAAATAAATTGTGCCATTTTATCATGATTATTAGTGAGGACCTATTATATGAAGATAAGTTGAAAAGTGGTGAAGTACGTGGTCCTTTAAGTGATGCTCAAGGTTTTATTTATTCCATTTTATATTTCAAGGTCCCAAGGTCTGCATCTACCCTGTAAAATCCTCAGTGTTAATTCAACTCTGGGAGTGTACAAATGGAACCAAATGAGGGTCCACTTGTGCACTCTCAGAGTTATAGGGCCATATGGGTCCATTTGGCTTCAGTTCAAAGCACACATTACAGCGTCCACTCGATCCTGTAGGCTAACCTTCAACAACCTAGACTCTTCCTCACCCAGGAGTCAACCCAGCTCCATATCCAGACATCAGTCATATCAAAACTTGACTACTATAACTCCCTCCTCACTGGTCTACTACCGGCATGTTCACTTAAGCCTCTCCAATTGATCCAAAATGCTGAAGCTCGCCCGGTCTACAACCAGCCAAAATTCTCATGGCTCCCCCTTCTCCGCTCCCTCCATTGGCTCCCGGTCACCGCCCGCACAGAGTACAAAAGTCTGATGCTAGCCTTCAAAGCAACCAAAAGGTATGTAACCCTCCCGCTCGCTCAGATCAACCGACGCAGGGAAGCTGGAAGTACCTTCGCTAAAAACGACAACGCTCCACACGTCCCAATCTCTTCTCCCTTCTGGCTACAGAACTATGGAATGCACTTCCCATTGCAATCAGAACTGCAGATTCACTCCCAATCTCTCACCGTAGTCTGAACCCACCTCTTCAGACTCCATTTTAGCCCGTAGCACTTGCCCTAGCCTTGACGACCTTACAGGCGTATGCATAGCCTCAATTTATGTAATTTAGAGATAGCATTTTATGTAGACATAGCACTATAGTCAACTAATCAAATTATTCCCGGGCGCGGCTTGGCTGCGGCTCACCGTGTTACCTCTCACTTCTTAATCTGAAGCATGTACAAATTCTGCTCGGTTCCAGTGAAAATCTTACTTTTTAGAGCCTATTTATTTTACAAGTGGGCATACACTGCCCACTTGTGGCGACACTACAAAAAGGGCTGCCTGCAAAAAAATTATACTGCTGTGGAAATCAATGTACCCACTTGTCCTGCTGTGTTACGAAACCTGTGTATGGATTTATGTGCAGGTTAACAGACTCTGTGAACAGTATTAATGTATAGCACTTTATTCCAACCCTGCTAAGAGCTCTGCAGGCTGTCATCTATATGGAGCCACTGGCACTCTAGCCTGTAAGCAGTGTTGTTTTCGTTGACTAAAACTAAGACGAAAAATGTTCACTGACGAAAACTAAATGGAAACTACATGAAAACTAAGCAATGATGACTAAAACTGAGACTAAATATACTGACAAAAAGTCACAAAAAAGTGACTAGTGGACAAGAGATCCACCAAGTCATTTTACAATTAGTTGCATGTAGTAAAATTACGCCATTATTAAAACGCCATCAAGGCCCGCTAAAATACATCTTAGGCGACTAAATTAACTGCAGATTTAGTCGACTAAAATCTTTTGACATTTAATCGACTAAAACTAGACTAACACTAACACATTCAGGTGACTAAAATATGACTGAATTTGCTGCCAAAAACACTGCCTGTATATACAGAGATAAGGCTGATGCCTTTATGTCCACTTTGTTTATTTATGCTTTGAATATTTTGTTTACTTTTAGGTTAAGCCAAATTTATATTTTGTAGTGTCATGAGCCGAACATAGCCAATAATCTATAAACTCACAGGCTTGTAGATCGGTTATTTTCAGCCAGTGACACTTCTGTATGGCCTGAAGAAGGTCAGTAGACCGAAAGCTTGCTAAATAAATACATTGATTGTGTGCAGATCTGACTGTGCGGAGCTTCCCTTTGTTTTTCTCAGTATGGCGAAGCATTACAATTTAAATGTGCGTTTTCCTCAAGTGTTTAGTTTGACTATTTCTCTATTTTTGGCCAGTATTATTTTTTGATATTTTCCTATTTTCCTTTTTGCACTGTAAAAATATGTCTGGGGTTTTTGTGGAGGAGTTTGGAGAGAAATAAAAACCCTTAAACTGTATCGTTGGACTGTTCTTGGAGCCTTGGCCGTTTGTGCATGGGGCTAAATATGGAATTTGCTGCTTTCATTTGTTTTAGGGATTTTAGCTGTTTTTGACAGGGGGGGCGGGAGCATTCGAGCATGGGGCTAAATATGGAATTTATTTTACAAAATATATATGGCGATTTATTTTTTTATTATTTACTATCGTCCTAGAAAATTACATCTGTCCACAGGATCTACTGAATGAACACTAATCTTTTACTTTCTCTAATAACAACCTAAAACATGAACCTTGGTTGAAAAAAACTAGTTTTTTAAAAAAAAAAAAGTTTAAAAAGAAAAAAAATTGGCTATTTTGTCCAAAATGTAAAAGAATTACATATATTTTAAGTATTAAAGTATACATGATGTGAACATGCACGGTAGGCTACATCATTATCAGACCTAATTGTATCCTTCAAATTAGTTTTTACAGTATATGCTCCAAAATAGGTTTTGTAGCAATTTGTGGAAATATTATATTAGACCTTAATTATCGAATGTTTAAGCAATGTATAATGATCATGTGTAGGCCTACTTTATTTTACTTATTAAAGACATTTATTTTCAAATATATAGTAGGCTATAGGCCTAATCTTTTAACATTTTGGACAAAATATCCAATTTCACAACGAGGTGCCCAGATATCCAAGGAAGGTGTCCACTTCACCCTATTGGTCAAGTGTCTCCTGTCAGGTGTGAGACGTGAAGAGAACCAGGGTTATTTTTTTTTAAATATATTTCATGCAGCATCAGACAAGAGGTGGGTTTGTCTAACATTTGGCATCCAGACAGTCACATTAGTTTATATTTTGTATTCTAAAGTAAAAGAGTGGCGCCACTAGCGTTGACTCCCATAGTTCCACACATTGGAACTATCAACTCTATGGAACTATCCCATTGTCAGACATGTACAGCATATTACCCCTGGAGGTAGATTAAAGTCTTGCTTAGATCTGTCAGTGTTTTTGAGGGGCACTGGACCCTCCTATATACAGCTTTTGTCCCCACACGTCTCATATTTGCCATTGAGAATGAAAGGAGAAATTAGGTCATATGTCTGATTGTCCGACAAATATGACGTAAATTTGTGGTAACAAACATTAAATGCCATTGACAATGAACGAAGGGATGACTTGGGTCATATCTCTGCTGTCGGGAGGAAACTGCATAACTCCAAAAGGAAATGAAGGAAATGAAAAATATACATTTTTCAGGAAATAAAGAAAACCATATATTTTTAAAACAAAGCAATACAGCCTCATCAAAGTTGGTGTTGTAACTTTATGTAAATGTCAATTACTTCCATGAGAGGTGGTGGAGTTAGTTGCTTTAGCAGACATTTTGAGGGTCCAATGGAGTTAAGAGGTTTTGTCCAAAGCACATTTTACTACTTTCAATTAGTTCAATATTTTCGAAAACACACAGTCGTAAAGGGTGTTCAATATAGCACTGATTTATGCCCAAAATATTAAATTAAAAATGTTTCCCCCCCGACAGCAACGATATGTATAAGAGCAAATCGGCTAACCAATCACATATTCAGTTCAATGAAAGGAGAAATTAGGTAAATGAAAATAAAAATGATAATCATTCCTGATTCTGATTGGTCAACTCAACGATTGGCCAGACCTTTGAACGCTTCGCCGGTAAATACAGTCGATGCGAGAAGAGCAGGTGTAGTCTTGTAGCGAGAGAGGAGAGAGATGCCACGGAAAGAGAGAGAGCGATAACCAGTTATCACTACAAGTACTACCGACCGACAAAAACAACCAACTGACCAACTAACTGACCGTCCGACTCGGACCAACGACCAGTTACCCGTCCCTAACCAACCGAGCGACTGTCCATCATGGGCCAGTGCGTCTCAGGACCAAAACCCCGTCGTCCGGATCCAGTCCACGACACCCAGAGGACCAGCTGGGACTCCCTTCAGCCCTTTAATCAGGTAAATGTCATGAATATCATCATCATCCAACGTGTTTTAGTTTGATGGAGAAGTTGACATGACGCATTGACATGATGATGCATTTAGAGACGACATGCTTGTGCGGTAACAACACAACTCATCCCTTTTACCCTTTTTGTTGAGTTGTCCGGAGTGAAGACAACTCACCAGGGGTGAGATGTCTTCACTTTCGACAAGAAAGTTCAGACAACTCACCCCGCCGTCTCAGAAAGTGAAGACAACTCACCGGGGTGAGTTGTCCAGTATTCCTGATGGCATAGGATAGTTTCTTGGACTAGCGTAGCATACCGGTCCAGTCTCACTCCGGAATTACTGCGGCTCCTCATTATTACGCCGGCTGGTGATCACTGTGTGTGCAGAGAACAGACCACCCACGTTGCATTGGAGATTATTGCGAATATGGTATTTGCTATCATCATCATATCATACTATAATTCAGCGAATGTCTGAATGTCTGAATGAATGAATGTCACTGACAGCGTGTTATCTCATCATTGGCTGCACCAATCACTCCCACTTTTCACACAGGCATGGACCATAATTATATGGAGGTCTTAACGGAGTCCTCTTTTCGATTTGACACATTAATGATTTATAATGAATTTATTAGTGGATTAAAAAAATGCAAAAATGGGTATTGTACTGTCAATATGACATGAATATGAATGCAAAGTAGCGGTCCATGTGTGGACAGGCTACCTGTCGCCGTTGTGCATGGTGAGATGTGTGCAAACCGTGTAGTTTATCAGGAGAAGAATACCAAAGGATGCAACATTTATTAGTGAATTAAAAACGCACCGGGCGCAGTACCCCCCACGGCCACAAGAGGGGGGGCAAATATCTCACAACGGGTAAGGGCTAGTATAATAAAATGATAAATGCACGCATTGCACGGAGCTAAATTGGCTAGACTGCACAATAATCCATGGACGATGGGTACGACTGTCGAGCGATCCCTAGATTCCCTACATTGTCTACGTACCAGTGGTCCACATGATCCATCGTGTGTTCAGATGATGTCCTGCATGGGTCTGCGAGGTCTGTCACGTTCACTTCAGCTCCAGCTGTAGCTCTGCTTCGCAGAGAGTAGCATCCAGCCGCAGGACAACACGAATCACAACCTGTTGTAATTCAAAACAGACTGTACAGATGTTATGTAATGTAATGCTATGTTATCAAGGTCACATTGCAGATATCAAGGTCACACTGAAGAGAGTCATACTTTTCGGGGAAATGTCAAGGTCAAGATCAAGATCAACAGGAACATCTGGTAAAAGTGTATTAACCCAGCCCAGTGGTCTGTGTATGCCAGCCCAGCCCATCCCATCCCAGACAGACTAGACTAGGGTCTAATCTGCTCTTCCATTAACACGTGCTAATAGAGAACCACTTCTATCTACACGCCTGCCAAGGTCCCCCACAGATGACTTTGCAATGGCTGGCTGGCTGACTAGCTGGCTGGCTGACTGGCTGGCTGGCTGGCTGGCTGACTGACTGACTGACTAGCTGGCAGGCTGGCTGGCTGGCTGGCTGGCTGGCTGGCTGGCTGACTGACTGGCTGGCTGGCTGGCTGAGTGGCTGGCTGGCTGGCTGACTGGCTTACTGACTGACTGGCTGGCCGGCCAGCCGGCCTGTTTACTACAGCCAGGCTGCTGAGGCGGGCATATTTGAGCTCATCCCATGTAATCACTTTAACCCTGGCATGCCTAGTATTTTGGGCATGTCATTATTGACATCTTTCTAAAACGTTCCAGAATATCTTTCTAATATTTTCTAATAACGTGTATAGAAATGTGCCCGATGAGTAAATAAATAGTCAAGGGAATCAACCGTGCGCGAGGAGGAACACTCACGGTGGCGTGGAGCCTCCCTCTCTTGTTCATGGCCAGGAATCTGTTGCTGTGGACGCCTCTGATTCCGATGACTCCCTGGGACACGGAGAACAGCTCCAGGACACCTGCATGGGGCAGGAAAGCATTCACCCATTTAGACCTGAGGACCATTCTACAAATGTCTTCTAAATCCTGACAGTTTTCTGATAAACCCTATGTTTCTAATGTCAGTGGTTCTGGCAGCCGACCCCCATCTGAAAACATGTTGTTCCAGAGGGACCTTCCAGCAAAGATTTGAGTTAAAAAGGTTCGCTCTGAAAGAATATATTATATATATTCACAGATTTGCGCCACATTTTCACGATTAAAAAAAATAGCAGATCTACAAGCTCGTAGCGCGGCACTATGAGCTTGTAGATCTGCTATTTTTCAATAGCTTTTTGATTGATTGATTGATTGAAATATTTATTAACAGTTTGCAGAATTACCGTACATTTCAGCACAGCTCAATCTAATATAACAATGCTTAAGTTGATCACGTGCCAAAAGCGGTGGACACAAGGACGTCGACAGAAACTGGTGGACATGTGCTGTTGCCACAACACGCTCAGAAACAAGGCCTTTAACCAGGCTACTTACATACACTGCAACTCGCTTACAATTCGCAAACCTGGCAACACTGCCCTGTGTTCATGCTGTTGTCAGAGGCCCGCCCCCGGCTCACACATCACTACTCTCTCCGTCTCGCCGCTCGCAATCGGCAGCCATCTTGCTTTTTATTTATATGGGCGAGTGGCAATTTAATGCAAATAAATTCATTATAGGTCCAGCAAGAAAATCATGATGGTCTGTAGGTCACAATAACATTCCGATTTTAGGTGTTGTGTTTTGTATGACATTTTGGCCAGTAGTTTTATATCTATCTCAGCTTTTGCCTGATAGCACACATGCTAACAGTGCTGACCACAACGTTTGATGACAGGTTGCCATAGCAACATACAGTGTGCGCAGACCTAACGTGAGCTTCTGGGACAGAAACTTGCGTTTTCATGACAGCAGCAGCTGCTGCAGCCTCTGATAGCTACTGTGCTAAAGATGCTAAAGCAACACAAAAAAACATCCACACGCAAACCAAAACAAACCAGGGACCAGGGTTGCCACATATCGTGGATGTGAGAGTGAAACAAGCAACCAGGTCTATAAAAATGTTAATAGGCCAGTTCAAAGTAGGTAAATCAGAAATGGTCCGGAAATTAGTCTTAAAATAATCAATTATAGTGTTGACTGTCAAACTTTGTTGTCTAATGTTGTTTCAAACATTTCCATGTCAAGGACTACCAATAGATAAACAAGTCCAAAGTAGCTTATAATGATCAGACTTGGCAACACTGTCTCTAGGTTGAACGTTCTACTTTACAAGCTCACACATATGAAATATGTTTTTTTGCATCTTCAAACTGAGACATATTTTATGATAATACTGTTAGCACAGTCATCATACTCCAAGAGCATACAAATGGAACCAAATGGACCCTGATTTTCCCAGAGAGCAAATGGTATCAAATGGGGGTCTGTGGCCTAATGCATTTCAAACTGGGGGTTCTTGGTATTCTATTCTCTGCATATCTTATCAACTTGGGGTGAATATTTCACCACAATACTTTACTGAATATTTCACAAGAATATAACACAAGAGTCAAATGTACGGTCAAATGTAATCACAATATAGGCTACAGATGTAAATATTTATGACACAGTAAAATGTCGAAAATTAGTGCTATCCCCCCCCCCCCCCACACACACACACACACACACACACACACACACACACACGACAGGCAAGGCTGTTGTTTGCATCGTTAGCAGGCAGCAGCTACCTTGGCACTGCTCTCTGTGACTGTAGTTGTTTCACCATGTTTGCGTATTTATGAGAAATAAAAAACACTTTCTGTTATTATAATAATTTATAACCCATCCGTTACTACATGTGCAGGGCACACTACTGAGTTTAAAAACACAGCTGAAACATGAAGTGGAGTCTGTCAACTCACGCAATTTCCTTCTTCCCATATTGCGCTGCAATGTAACTAGGATTCGCCGGCCGAAGGCCGGCGAAATTCTAGTAGAAAACAAAGACGGTTAACTGTGAGTGGACGACCCAATAAAGCATTACACTTTTACAAGAGTGTCCACCTTGTTCAATTCATCAAAACATTTAGAGACGTACAAATAGACACTTCTATATAGCCAAAGAACAGAACAGGAATTCATCATAAAGGAGAAACATAATGTAACATAAAGTAAAACAAAATGCTTAAAACACCAAAAGGGGTTCCTTCCCGAAATGGGAAACAGAGAAAGTATTTTTTTATCAGCTTGCAGAGCTGATCAATGCGAGCCCTGAGTACTAGTAGCGATGTATAGTGATTGGCTGGCTAAGCCAATGAGAGACTTGCCCTATACGGCCAATGGGAGCGTACACTGAAACCAAATGGACCCGTAACCACTGAGCTTAGCTATACTGTATATACAGTAGTAGTGTGCCCTAAGAGGGAATTTCATAGGACACACACACACACACACACACACACACACACACACACACACACACACACACACACACGTCGGCTCAGGCCTCTTCTGTCATCTGGCACTTTGACCATGTGGCCTGTAAAACAGTGGTTCCCAAAGTGACCCCCAGGGGTCCTTGAGGGAGTTCCAGGGGAGCTAAATGATATGGTTTGTACTCTGAGAGTACACTCTCCATTTGTACTCTCAGAGTTAAATTAACTTTACAATATACAGTACATTGGGGGTCCCAGAGATAGAAATGCCATTAAATGGGGGTCCGTAGCCTAATGCATGTCAAACTGGGGGTCCTTGAAATTAAACAGGTTGAGAATCACTGCTAGAGCCATAAAGATCTTCTCTTATGGGGGTCCCTGGGATAATTAGTGTCAATTTGGGGGTCCTTGACATGATAAAGTGTGATAAAGCAATGTAAATACAAGCTATACTAGTACCCCCCCCCCCCAATGACTGCAAATGTGCTCTTCCCCGCTGGACATGGGGTCGGACCCCTAGGGCAGTGGTTCCCAAAGTGGGGTCCGTGGACCCCCAGGGGTCCTTGAGGGAGTTCCAGGGAGTCCCCAGCTAAATGATAGTTTGGAACCAAATGGGACCCTTATGGGTCTGTAACTCTGAGAGTGTACAAATGGAACCAAGTGGACCCTTAAGTTAAACTAACAGTGATTTTACAATATAAAGTGTGGGTCCTTGAGATAGAAATGTCAATAAATGAGTGTCCGTAGACTAACGCATGTCAAACTGGGGGTCATTGAAATTAAATGGGTTGAGAATCACTGCTAGAGCTGTAAAGAAATCTTCTCTCATGGGGGTCCTTGGCATATATTTTCAAATGGGGGTAATTTGTGTCAATTTGGGGGTCCTTGACATGAAAGAGTTTGGGAACCACTGCCCTAGGGGGGGGTCCTCAGAGCTACTAGAAGGGTGCCATCAAATCTTTGTGTGATATAGAAACTTTTATTGCCAGTACCAGT
Source organism: Protomyctophum bolini (assembly GCF_963924005.1). Lineage (NCBI taxonomy): Eukaryota > Metazoa > Chordata > Actinopteri > Myctophiformes > Myctophidae > Protomyctophum > Protomyctophum bolini. Next base: position 45,741,635 of record NC_137867.1, on the reverse strand, counting down.
ATCGGCTAGACCCCTGTATTTGAGACGGCACACATCCGCAAAACAAACACCAGCTCTGGTGTTGTACATGTTGTGAGTGTCATAGAGCCATAGTGACACCAGTTTAAAAACATGTTTTAGGAAGCTTGGGAACCTATAAAGTTGTGGACCATGGTTGTCCGCGTGTGTTCCACATGAAGGAAGCCACTTTAGGTCCCCAAACGAGTTGCTCTCTGTATGTCCAAAGGTGAGTCTCAGCATGTATGTATATACGAGTAAGACGCGCGAACGCGGGAAGCGAACGCACTCAGCTCCATATATGGGCACAAAAGGGGCCAACAAACAAATCACTGGCCCCTTTTGTGCCCATATATGGAGCTGAGTGGACGTGGCCCCTTTTGTGCCCATATATGGAGCTGAGTGATTGCTGATGCAACACACTCCATATTTGGATAGCGGGACAGACACACGGACAGACAGACAGATGCACGCACAGACATGATCTGCTAGGTCTCATAGTAAGTGCTCACTGCGTTCGCAATGATGTAACATCTCTGTAGTGTTAAAAAGGTGCTCATGCATATATTGATGAAGACCTTTTTGCCTACGAGAGAGAGAGAGAGAGAGAGAGTGACAAAGAGTGATCATGTATTTTCACGCCGCGATAAAGGCTCAGCAGGAAATGTGAATCGTCCAACAGATGCTCTGCATGCATTATTGACGGGCTGTAAATAATAGAAGTGGATCTTTGTGTCTCGACAAGAAATCAGGTCTGGAAAGAGAGGTTAACCCATTCTGACCTGAGATCAGATTCATACGAGGTTTCCACTGGACACACACTGGTCTGATTATAACCCATTCTGACCTGAGATCGGATTCTAAAAATGTCAGTCGTTCTTTGATTTTTCAAAAAATAGCAGACCTACAAGCTCGTAGCGCGCCACTCGGTGGCGCGCTATGAGCTTGTAGATCTGCTATTTTTCAATAGCTAAAGCATAACATGATGCTAACACCAAAATGGGTTCCCGTTCAGAATGCGTTAAACTGCTTGAAACCTATACAGTAGCATCCTCGTTTGGAGGCGGACATTCAGAGGGAACCAAATAGCGGGTCTACAAGCTCACAACACGTCGCAACGATGTTGAAAGGAAGGGCATTTGAATGTTCCAACCGCTCATTTTGATAGGTTGGAACTTGGAATGGCTTTAGGGTTGACGACAGTGCAGCAACTTGCATTGGGCCTGGTCTTATACAAGGGGTGGTATACTTGTAAATTAATAAAATAACGATAAAAATACAAGTAAATAATTGGGTTAAAGTGCAGAGGTGCAAAGCCCACGCCACCTTTTTAAGAGGCCTGCTCCTCCATTAAAACGATAAAAATATAACCAAGGCAACACTGGTTTTGTATAGGACAACTGAATGATTAAAAGGCTGGGGGGAGTGGGCTGGGGAGGACTAGGAAGACGCCATGCAGTCACAGATTCGAGACAAGTGACTTCTATATATCCAGCTAACACAAGCAGGGACTACGAGTATATTGGTGTCGTTTGAAGACGTACCGGGGAGAGCCAGAGCGGTGATTCTTCCTCCTCCCTGGTCCTCCTCAGTCAGCGGTGGTCGCCGTCCTCCATATCATCCATTGTGGTGGACTACCGTCTGTCCACGGCACGCTGCAGTATGGCGTCTCCTCTCGTCTCACGCGTCTGTCCGCGTTCCATCTCTGGGCAACCCACCACGGGCAAGGCCCGGGCAGGCACACACTCTGGGGGTCGTGGCATTTACTGTACGTGTCCAAGTAGGCCTGTAAAAAAAAATCGATTCGAGTTAGAATCGCGATTCTAATGCCGTCCGATTCAGAATCGATTCTCATTTTCCAAAAATCGATTTTTCTAAAAGAAAATGTACCTGTGCATGCAATGCATTATGGCCTGGGTTTCTGCATAGTGCATTTACTACCATCTAAGCTAAGCCTGCCAATTGTATTTATTTTACACCTGTTTTAATACTAATGTATTGTTCTGGTATTGAGTGAGAAGAGATTTTGTAACTTTTGTACTGGTTCAAATTTGTGCAAGCTAAATAAATGAGACATGTTCTTAACTTCTTACTCTTGGATTTAACCTTTGTGTGTTTAAATCATACTCGTACTAAATGTACTCTGCTTTCATGCCAGAAGACTGGAGTAGATCATGCTAAAATTCTATTTAATTGTTTTTAATTAAATAAAAAAAAACTGCTTTAGAATCGAAAAAATCTTTTTTGAATCGAGAATCGGAAAAATCGAAAAGATCGTTTTTGAATCGAATCGTCACCCCAAGAATCGAATCGAATCGTGGGACACCTAAAGATTCGCAGCCCTATGTCCAAGGGTCTGGCTATACCACTGGCCCGCAGAGCCATTGGAGAGGTGTGCCATTGAGGGGACACAAAAAAATATGAGCGCTGTTCATGCAGCACTGGAGTGAGACAATAAGCTGGAGTTTGAAATACATATTGTTTTCAACGAGGGCGGCGCAAATATCAGCAATTTTTAGGCATGTGTGCAACATGACAACTGTCTTTGTATTGTTTATATGTTCTGTACTATTAGGCCTAATAATTGTCAACAGTCAACAGCTATACGACTGGCCCCCAGCTGCGATCCTGGCCCTTATTGGCCCATGCATGGTCAGTAGCTGCCCTGCCCTGCCCTGCCCTGCCCTGCCCTGGACTCCTCAGCTCCTTCTCTCTCCTCTTCCAAACACGCTCTGCTGCTTCTCCTGCAAACACTCTGCTATATAGGCTCTTAATTAGGTAGCCACACCCACCCCAGGTGCAGGCCTTTAATAGCTGCAGGTCCTTGATTAGCATAGCCAGTGGAGAGATGAAAGGTTATACAAAATATAACTCCACAATAACAGTAATTAACTAAATCAAACTAGACTATCAGACTCATAAGCAAAAATTAATCAAAAAAAAAAAAAGTAATTTCAAATAAAAACGTGCAAATGTACAAAAACACAAGCATAAAAAGCACGAAAACCAAACACATCTAAAACACACCAGAGGGAGTTCCTCACAGCACTCTCTTCGGCTCAAACAAACTAACCAACTTTGGGCGGGAACCCCTTCACAGTTCATTCATAATACATTTTAGAGTCACATAATACACAATATAAATTATCTCCATAATATAATTAAACATAAGTGTCTCTATATACAAAGTCAAGTTGGTGTGTTCCCCACACAAACCCAGTTAGCATGCTCCCTATACACTGGAGCCAACTAGCAATCAATCATCAATCTTACAATATAGTGTCAAACAAATACCACCCCAAGGTAAAATAACACAGGAAACTCATTGTAGTCTGATAAATACAGTCCTCTTAGCAGATTTTGCATTGACCTGCATTCTACACCCATTCAGTCAAACCTTACAGCCCAGCCATTTATTACTGAAACAAAGTTAAATCTATCCTATGCCTCCATCTAGTGGACTGAGACTGCATGACCCTTATGGGTCTGTAACTAAGAAAGGTAATTTAACTCTCTGAGAGTGTACAAATGGGTTCATTTGTACACTCTCAGAGTTAAATTAACATTGACTTTACAATATGCATTGGGGTCCCAGAGATGTCATTAACCCATTCTGACCTGAGATCAGATTCATACGAGGTTTCCACTGGACACACACTGGTCTGATTAACCCATTCTGACCCGAGATCAGATTCTAAAAATGTCAGTCGTTCTTTGATTTTTCAAAAAATAGCAGATCTACAAGCTCGTAGCGCGCGCTATGAGCTTGTAGATCTGAGCCGTAAAAACCTTCTCTTATGGGGGGGTCCTTGGCATGTAGTTTAAAATGGGGGGGGGGGGGGTCCCGTGTCAATCTGGGGGTCCTTGACATGATAAAGTGTGATAAAGCAATGTAAATACAAGCTATACTACTGTAAAAAAAAGGCAATAGAATATTGATAATTGCAAAGAAAGGACATACATTGACATGGAGCCTATATAAGGTTTTTGTTTAATCCTTTTGTAAGCCACACCTGCAGTTCCCGGCATGAGCTATAGGCCTACAGCAGATTATTATAACTCTATGATACACTGTATCAACTACAGTATCATACTGTGTGTGTACTTGGTACACACACACACACACACACACACACACACACACACACACACACACACACACACACACACACACACACACACACACACACACACCTGGCTGCGTCATGAGACACGGAATAGACAAGTTTGTATCTTTT